>NC_133664.1:193695604-193978550 GCF_037893015.1 Macrotis lagotis | reverse complement strand
ACAAAGAGAGCAGGTTTGAGGAACTTGCTCTACACAGGAGAATTGGTGAGAGCAGAGAGTTTATCAGTACTTCTAAGGAGGGTTCTAATAGACTGTCCAGAGATCTCTTTTTTGACTATGAGTTTTAAAAACCAGATCTGTGATTATTACGTAAATAGGACTCCCTACCTGATGGAGGCACTCTGTCTAGAAAGATTACACTACTATTATATATTTAACATTAAGGAGATCTCTTATATTTCAATATCTCAGGTTGTTTCTGAAGAGTAAGCAGTAAACTCTAAAAAAATCTTTTGAATCAAACTCCTTGTAGAAAGATAAGCATTTATTTAGTACTACATACAATGTTGGAAGAAATATTTTTATTGATTTTTTTTTATTTTTCCAAATACATGTTATGAAAGCTTTTCCATATTCATCCATATGCATATGTATATTTTTAGTTACAAAATTTCCTTCCACCCTCCCTTCCCATCTCTCAATGGTAAATAGGTTAATATTGTACATACATACTTGTGTTTACCATGTTTGCAGATTATTCATTTTTGGTCTTAGCAATTAGGATTAAGGGAAAGCAATATCTGAGATATTTATTAAAAAGTGAATTTGGTGTTCATCAGATTGGAAGAAATATTAACAACCTTTCGCTCCTCATGCTTACCTTCTTCTTGAAAGTTTCTCTAGTTTAACCTTGAAAGATTGTGCTGTTCTTCAAGAATTTATTAGTTCAGGGCTTTCCTTTTAAAAACAAAACAAAACAAAACAAAACCAAAACCAAAACCAAAAATATGAATCTTCAGGCAATTTCTCATTACTGGCTGGCAGAAATCAATGAGCATCTCAGAGCCAGTGGATCTTCATTCAGCTGAATAAACTGGGAGTATTCTCAATGGATGTCTTTATCTTTGTTGAATTTCCTTCTCAGAGGAATAAATGAAATTTCTTTGATTAAATGTTGAATGCTCTATGGGCATCTAGAATGTTCCTATAAAATACAAAAAATACAAGATAACTGACTTGAATCAGGTCCAACCTATAATAATAATCAATCTAAGAGGTGGAGCCAAGATGGTGGGATGAAGGTAATTCCTGGAAACTAGTTCCCCCCAAATCTCCAAAAGCCATCAAATTATGACTCTAGTCAAAATTAAGAGGGGCAGAATTCACAGAAGAATTGAGTGAAACAATTTTCCAGTCCAAGAAAACTTAGAAGTTTTGCTGGAAAGGTCTGTTCCACTGGGACTGGGGGTTAGAAAAAGCTGCAGCTCAGTGGAACCTGACCGACTAGATCCCTGGGGACTCCTGGATCCATGGTAGAGGAATAATTTTCTAGACATCTTGGCCCAGGAAACAGCTTGTAGGGATGGTGAGAGAACTCTGCCACGCTAACGTGAGTGCTGAGAAAGTGCCGGCCTCAGAACAGCCCTGTGGTGAGAACCTGCAGCAGGAATCAGGGAAGCCATCCTGTACATTCAGAGCACAGCACATTGATGGTAAGGGGTGTCAGGGGAGACTGAAGATGTCTCTCTGCTCTTCCTGGGGTAGGACTCAGCTGTTTGCCCATACTCAAATCCAGGTTTCAATTTGGGCTCCCATAGCACCACAGCCAGGAAGACACTCTCCTCACAGATCCAGGGCAGAGGACCTATGGTCATTCACATTCCAAAGCACAGGCAAGAGACCCTCTCATAAGACCTTGGAGGAATTAAGATCCCTGTGAGTTGGCCTTGGAAGTTCAGTAAATCATTCATAGACTGAGGAACTGAGCAAATAAAAGAGAAAGAAGAATATAACCATAGAAAATTGTTTTGTTTCCATTGAAGATTCATAACATGACAAAATCATAGCTTCTGTATCCAAAACCTCCAAGAGAAATAGAAAATGGGTTCAGGCTATGGATGAGCTCAAAAAAGACTCTGAAAAGCAAATTAGGGAGGCAGAGAAAAATTGAGAAAGAAAGGAGAGAGACGCAGAAAACATGAAAATGTAAGTCAGCAGCTTAGTCAAGGAAATGCAAAAATAATGACTGAGAAAATAACATGATAAAAAGACATTATAGTCAAATGGAAAAAGCATTACCACAAAAGTGTCATGAGGAGAAGGAATGCTCTTAAAAAAACAAATTTTCCAAGCGGAAAGGAGATAAAAAAGCCTCTGAGAAAATAACTGTTAGATTATGAACAAGGAGCTAAAGGAAGCGAATGACTTGTCATATAAATCCAAGACATTATAATTAACAGTCAAAAAAGATAAAAATTTAGAAGAAAAAATGTAAATATCTCATTGAAAAAATCAACCGACTTGAAAACAGATCAGAAAGAGTAGTTAATTTAAGGCAAATTATTGGGCATCCTGAAAGTCATGATCCAGAAAAAGCATTGGACATCACTTTTCAAGAAATAATACAACAAAATTGCCCTGAGATCCTAGAAGGAGAGGGTAAAATAGAAATAGAGGAAATCCACCAATCACCTCATGAAAGAGATAGCAAAGAAAAACTTCCAGGAATATTATAGTGAAATTCCAAAACTCCCAAGTCAAAGAAAAAATACTAAAAACTGCCAGAAACAAACAATTCAACTACCATGGCTCTATAGTCAAGATTACACAGGATCTGGCAGTATCCACATTAAGCGCTCATAGGGATTGGAATATGATATTCCAGAAGGCAAAAGATCTTCCTTACAACTGAGAATCAACTACCCAGCAAAAATGAACATCCTCTTTCACAGGAAAAGCTGGACTTTCAATGAAACCAGGGACTTTCAACCTCCTTTCAGGAAATATAAAAAAATGAGTAACACACATGTATATTAGTATATTTGTATATGTTTGTATGAACATTAGTATAAGTTTGTGTGCATTGTCTATGTGTGTGTGTGTGTGTGTGTGTGTGTGTGTGTTTTGCACAGGCTTAATTTTAGATGACTTGGGGGAGGTGAGAGGAAAAAATAAAGTAAATAATGCATAGCAAAGAACAGAAAGGAAAGAGGGACAATTTTAACACAATGTGTAATATTTATTATTTAGGCTTTATTGAAATTGAAACATATTTTATATTATTAATCCTCTTATGTTTTGCTGTACTCATGCCATTATTTTATTTTGTAAAATAAAAATAGTTTTAAATAAGAAAAAAACATAAAATAGTCAAAAACAAAAGCAACCTCTTGGTGAGAACAAGAGGATAAGGAACTCATCTTTAGGGGAGCAAAGTCACTAGATTGCTAGCCAAATCCATCTGAATTTTCTGATTGTGACTTTATAGTCAGAGATAAATAGAGCATGAGGCCTTAAGACAGAAAACCTGATGTCAAAACCAACTTCAAGAACTTATTGATTGTCCCTGGGAAGTCAGCCAATCTCTCTCTCTCTCTACCTTAGTGTTCTCATCTGTAAAATGGAAATAATAATAGTATGTACCTTGCAAGCTGATATGGGGATCAAATGAGATAATATATGTAAAATGCTTAGCATACTACTGGGAGTATAAAATATGTTTGATAAATATTATGTGCTTTATTACTTATAAATTACCAAATCATCCTCACTACACGGCATCTTTACTTAATTTCCCAATTTATGACTTTGGTATTGACCTCCATTTTTTACAAGCAAACCATCAAAAACTCTAAAATCTTGACTTTATATACATATTTGATCACTAGGCCAGTTATTTGATTACCAGTATATCTTAGTCTCTTCCATGTCATCATCCTCTCTTGTGTTTTGACATAGTAAATGGAGGGTGGTGCAATGAATAGAATGAATCTAAATGTTGTGACATCTAAAAGAATCAAATTCACTAGAATTAACATCTCTCTTCTTTATCGCTTTTCACTCCCCTTCCTACTCTCTCATTGCTAATAACTCAAATCTCTTGGTAGGAAAAGTAGATTAGTATTAGGTCTTAGGCAGTAGAAGACAGTTCCATCTTATCCCCAGTTTCTTGCCTTCAATTGGGCTGCCGAAGATCTACTAAATGACCTTTCAAATTCTGTACCACAGTTAGGCTGGAATCATTTAATTTCACTTTATGTTGACAGGCATCTTTTGGATAATACCTGTATTGAAATGGGAAGTGACTTTTATCTTTGTTTCCCTTTTGGTTCTGCAAGGCAATGGGGTACAGTGACTTGCCCATGGTCGCCCAGCTAAGTAAGTATTAAGTGTCTGATTTAAAATCCAGATGTCTGGGTAGAGCCTATATCCAATGCTCCACCAATTGCCCCTGATCTTTGTCTTTGACTCTCTTCTGTGAAAGAGATATTTTTATTGCTTGACTTCCTACATACTATTCTGCTTACTCAGTAGTGCATCATTTCTGAATCTTCATAGATTTCAGACTAATCATATTGTGAGATTATCCTACCCTGCTCATAATTCCTTAAAAATAGCAACCAATAGTGAACAGCCTCAATACTCAGAGCATTCCATACTCCTTTTTCTTACGTGTTATAAGTTTTGTTTTTTAGTAGTCCAATATATCATCACCAAATGTTTACTCTATTAATGTTCTGTGCCAGATACACAAAGCTACAAAGTGGAAAATATATAATTTCCTGAGATTAAGGTATGATAAATTAATAAACACACACACACACACACACACACACACACACACCTAAACAACAACTCTTTTTAGATAGCCACAGCAAGTATTTTAACAAATATTTTTAAATGATGCATTGATATTTTAGGACCCTACTTGCCCAAAGAATACAAACAGGTTGTTACGAAAATATAGTGGGAATAGGAGGAATATGAAGAGCTCTTCCTCCTTCCTGATATCTTATATTTGAGCTAATCAGTAAAATAAGACGTCTGCTTCATAATTTGGAATTTCAACAGCATATTTGTTTTCAGAGAATAATACCCTGGGATAGTTGTTCTGAATTCTCAGTTTCTGTTTCCATGACTTATTACCATGATTAAAGTCATTTTAAATTCTAACTATGCCTAGCCACCCCCCCCCATTATATCCAAATATTGAAGTGACATCTGTTTCTCATTTCACTTCCTTGTCTAATACTAAACTTGTATGGCTCTGTACTCTCTAGTATAAAAAATAAAACTTCTAATTAGGGTCACTTAAAGTCCTCAAAAATCTGCTAAAACTTATCTTTGAAAACATTTAAAATTGTTCCCCTCACATATTCTACTTTTCAACTGTACCAGACATTTTGCTATTCATGACATTTGAAATTTTCTGTTCCTCCTCAGAACCTTGGTACAGACTATATTTCACTTCTACCTCTTGTGATCTCTATCTCTATTTGAGACCTTCAAGTATCATTTTCTACATGAAATCTTTCTCATCCTCTCTCTCTTTTTTCTTTGCATATATACATATACAATCATATATAGTAGAAAGTATATATCTTATATTTAAGTTATATGTACATATAAATATATACTATGCAAATATTTATCTATAATACATGTAATGGTGCAGCATTTTATGTGAATTATATATTATACATGACATACATACAAAAATTATAAAAGTGCATTATACTTTTCTCATTACATTCCTTAAGAAAGCATGCAATTAAATATCGATTATGCATTAATATCTATACAAAATATATTTCCACATTAGCCATGTTGCAAAAGAAAATATAGAACAAAAAATGTATGTTTGAACTTGCACTCAGAATCCATTGGTTTTCTTTTTTGGAGGTGGATGGAATTTTTTAATCATATGGGATTGTTTTGGATCATTGTGTGACTGAGAATCATCATTCAGAGTTTATTATGATTCAGTATTGCTCTTATTGTGAATAATTTTCTCCTGCTTCACTGTATCAGTTTATGTACTTTTTTCCAGGTTTTTCTCAAAACATACTGTTATTCATTACTGAAAGCCCAATAGTATCCCATCAAAAACATAAACATCAATTTATTCAGCCATTCTTCAATTTATGGGAATGTCCTCAATTTTGCATTTATCATCAAAGCAGATAATTTTTTGTACATATTCTTTTACAGTTTATCAATTGAGGAATAACTCAAATTAATGCAAATTTAACTAGGTTCTCTATATATTTGAAAAAGTGATGCCTTTATCAGAGAAACATGTCAATAAAGTTTTTCTGCTTTCATGCTTTATTTCTAATTTTGACTGCATGGATTCTGTCAATATAATTTTTAAAATTTAATATAATCAAATGCATGCATTTTATATATTATAATCCTCTCTCTCTTTTTTGATCACAAATTTTTCCTTTATCAATATATCTGAGAGGTAAATTATTCCATGTTTTTCTAATTTGCTTTTGATGTCTCACTTTATATCTAAATCTTGTACCTATTTTGATCTTATCTTGGAATACTGTTTGAGATGCTTATCTATACCTATTATATGCCAAACTGATTTCCAGTTTGTCCAGTAATTTTTGTCAAAAAGTGAGTTTTAGTTCCAAAAACTGGATCTTTGGTGTTATCAATCACTCTGCTACTATAGTCAGGTATTATTATGTCTTATATTCCACTGATTCAGGATTTTTTTCTTAGCATCAGTTTATTTTGCTGATTATTACATTAAAATAAAGTTTTGCTAAACTATCTTCCCTCACATTTTGTTTTCACTGATTCATTTGACATTCTTGCCTTTTGTTCTTTTTTTAAATTACTACCCAAATTCATTGGTATGCTTTTTATTTTATTGATGGAAGCATACGTTATAATTCATCAGTATTGATATGCCACTCTCTTTAATGAAATTATATAATTTCTTCTTTATTCCCCTCATTCTGTTTTTTACTTTTTTTTTTGTCAGGCAATGGGGTTAAGTGACTGCCCAAGGTCATACAACTAGGTGATTATTAAGTTTTTGAGGCTGAATTTGAACTCAGGTCCTCCTAACTCCAAGGCCTATGCTCTATCCACTGCACCACCTAAATGACCTCTATTCCATTCATTCTTAAAATTAGGTTGTTTAGTCTCCAATTCAGTTTAATTCTATTTTTCTTGGTCCTTTATTAAATATAACTTCATTGCATTGTGAAATCAAAAATATATTTTAATAATTTTGCTTTTAATAATAAAATTTTA
Organism: Macrotis lagotis; assembly: GCF_037893015.1. NCBI lineage: Eukaryota > Metazoa > Chordata > Mammalia > Peramelemorphia > Peramelidae > Macrotis > Macrotis lagotis. The sequence continues at coordinate 193,971,494 of NC_133664.1, read as the reverse complement.
TGCCCAATTATTTGGTCAGTCTTTGTAAACGTAGCATGAATAACTGAGGAAAGGTGTATTATTTTCTATTTCCATTCACTTATCTCCAGATATTAATCATATCTATCTTATTGAAATTTCTATACAACTCCGTAGATACTTTCTTATTTATTTTTCGTTATATTTATATAGTTCTGAGAGGAAAAGTTTAAAGTCCCGCACTATTTGAGTACAACTATTTTTTTTCCAACTAGAATTCATTTTAATTTTGATTTAATTCAATTTAATTTAATTTAAATTTTTTTTAAATAGATACTATAGTATTACATATAGATAATTTTATTTTTGATATTGCTTCATTGTTTATGGTTGATATTTATGAAAACATGGCAACACTATTTATCCCTTTTAAATAAACCTTATTTTAGCTTTCATTTTTTCTGAAATCATGAATACCACCCTTTATGTTTTTGTTTGTTTGTTTTATTTTGTTTTGCATCTGAAGCATTATAAATTCCATTTGAAGTCTCTATTTGAACTTTGTGATTGGTTTCATTTTTATATTATTTTCATATAATTGTGATTTTTGATATTTAATCCATTTTGCTATCCACTCTCCTTTTATATAAGAGTTCATTCCATTCATTTTCAAAATGCTAAATATTATATCTGTAATTTGTGTAAAAGGACTTTTAGAAGGATGTATAAATTAAGATGGAGGCAACAATAAAATCATGAGAGAGAGACCCTTTGAGTGGCAAATACAATAAGGAAAAAAAGAGGATAAGGAAGAAGAATAAGGAAGGGATTTTTTAAAAATCAGATGGAGATAATCATATGTTATAATGTTGAAAAAGTACATACTTATTGCCTACTTTATCCTAATCCTTTGGAGGATATTTAAGAACTCTTTAGAATGGTTCAAAATTTTTTAATATTTGTGTTAATATTGAATCTGGTTCTGGTATCCCTAACTACCTTACTACTTCTTGTTAGCACAAAAGGTTCATAAATAGCCAGTATAAAGTTACAATAGCAGAAAATAATATTGTAAAAGAGAACTTATGAATCATATACAAAAAAATCTCAAAGATCAAAAATGTATAATTTACAAATTATATATTAACCAAAAATCACATCCTATTAGTAAGGAGAAGATATTTAGGCTTTACTGTCAGGGACTTTCAGTTCTTTGATATGTAAATCACAAATTAAATAAAAACCTCTAGAATTAAAACTAGTATGTTATCAAATGGTGCTCAAAATTTTGAAATGATATGGACATGCTAATTTTAAAGTTTTACAAGACTTATGGAAGTATAATCAAGTGGGCAGAGTAGAAAAAGTCTTCAAATCAATTATTTCAACATTCCACTTTCTAATATTTTAAATTAATATTTCAAGTTGAATTCTGAAGTGACAGAACCAGCAAAGATCAGAAATTCATTCTTCAAGTCCAAGACAATTTAGAAGGTCTGTGATGCAGGCTTGGAACCTAGCCCAGAAACCACATGGATGAAACACCACTGGTGGCACAAAGTGGTGGACAGAAAGAGCAGCAGCCTTATTAGCTCTGAATCCAGAATGGTAAAATGATCTGGTAACTGATCAAGCAGAGATTAATGAAAGTCCCTGAGCTAGTACTAGATGAAGGATCAGATGTTGTTTCAAATCCCCTTTGACTTTATTCTAATTCTGGATCATAGTTCAAGAGTTTCAAGGAGAATTTTCAGTTAAGAGTGAGCAAAAACTCAATATAGCAATATCTCTTTTGGGTTCAGAGATCAGTGCCATTTCTGGCATTACAGGAGTAAGGAACATGAGGAACAATATCAAATGCAATCCCAAAGAATTAGGGACCATTCTTGGTTAAGAACAAAGGGCAGACAAGGAGAGCAGTGATTGCATCAGTCTCTAAATCGTATTAACTTGGAAATCCTGAAAATTTTCAAACCCATAGAACTGCCTATGTGAGGAATTGAGCCTAGTTTTAGCGTAATGTTCAAAATCAAGAAATGGTGGGGAGGGGAATGAACAAAAAGTCAAACAAAAAGAATATAACTATATAAAAAGCATTCCTGGAAGAGATAAAATAAATTCCAAAATGATATAAAAGTAGTTAAGGGAAAGCTAGGTGAAGAAATGAAAGCAAAAAAAAATATGAAAAAGAAAATTAACAACCTGGTGAAAGAGGCACATAAAATACAGAAGAAACATGATATTCTGCAAGGCAAGAGATTTGATATGAGTAATAATATTTTACCTACCAAAGCTGAGTATAATATTGAAGGAAAAAAAGATATTTAATGAAATAGAGAACTTTCAAACATTTGTGCTGGAAAGACAAGAGCTAAAATAGAAAATTTGATTCCAAATATGACTTAAAAGAAGTATAAAAAGGTAATGTGGAGGAGAAATCATAAAGAATTCAATAAAGTTTTCTGTTTATTTATGAAGGTGATGCATATCACCTCTAAAAACTAACAACATTATGGCTGTTAAAAGGATTCTACATAGAATGAAGTTTTGGAGCAGCTACCTGGCACACTGGGTAGAGCACTGGCCTTGGAGTCTAGATGATGGAAATTGGAAACCAACCTCAGACACTTGACTCTTACCTGCTGTTTGACCTTGAACAAGTCACTTAAACCTGACTTCCTCACATGCAGCACCATCTCCAATCATTCTTATTCATATCTGACCCCTGGATCCAGATGACTCTGGAGGAGAGAGTGAGGCTGTTGACTTAGCACCATGCCACCTCACTCAAGTTCAATTCCTTGCTTCTCGTGGCATCATATCTTGTCATAGTCTTGTCTGAACATAAACAGCAATGGGTGGCTGGGTGGTGCAGTAGATAGAGCACCAGCCCTGGAGTCAGGAGTACCTGGGTTCAAATCTGGTCTCAGACACTTAATAATTGCCTAGCCTTGTGGCCTTGGGCAAGCCACTTAACCCCATTGCCCTGCAAAATCCTTTTAAAAAAACAAAAAAGAAAATAACAAGCATTATTATAATTATTATTAGGGGTGAGGCTATTTTATATTGAGATTATTAGTGAGGAGATTATGTAAAACAAGAAATGGGAAGGCAAGGACAATGTATGCTCTGAGATAACAGGAAATAAAATTAACTTACATAAAAAGGTATGCAAGGAACACCTTTTACAGTGGAGGGTATATAGGCAGATGGGACAGGGGCAACACTTGAGGGTATATATAAGTGTATATCTTCATATATCTATACTCAATTGCTGATAGAAATTTATCTTACCCTAGTAGTAGAAAAGTATAAACAAAAAGACAGGATATTGATTAAAAGCGTGGTAGATAAAATAAGGAAGAAGTCAGAAGCAAATTATAAACTTATAAAGATAAGAATAAATAGAAAAGAAATGGTGGCCAAAATGACAGAGAGAAGACAGGCACTGTGCTAAGTGCTCCTGGTTCCCCTCAAAATACACATGAAAAAAATCTCTTAACAGCAATTCAATCGGCAAAATCCAGAAAAAGAAGCCAGAAGGTCTCTCTCAGGGGACTGGAAGTAAACTGGGAATAGAGAGCAGAGGGCAAGTGTAGGGACAGCAGCAAGGTGAAACCAGAGGACTGATCTTAGCCGCAGAGACTTTGGTGAGTGACAGGTCTGAAGACCAACTTTGGGTACAGAATCTTTGGCTGGGGAAGAGGAGCTCTGGTGAGTCCCAATCAATGGGAGGGTGAGTTCCAGCATAGAGTTGCAGAGTATGCCTGGAAAACTACCAGATGGTCATGGGACCTGAGCTCCATACTTTTTGTGGAACATTCTACCATATATATATATATATACATATATATATATGTTTTCCCCACTGGTTCATGGCACCTATTCAAAAACAGACAATTTGTTAAGGCATAAAAATTTAATAGTAAAATGTATGAAGCAGAAATATTAAATGGAGTCATTCATAACAGAATGAAATAAAAATTACATTTTAAAAAGTGCCTTGAAATCATAGATTAAAAGTTAATTTTAAACCAAATAATCTAATATGATGATAAATTATGGAAATAATTATTTCAAGAGAATGATAACAATGAGAATATAACAATATTTGTAAAGTGCAGTTAAAGCAGTACTTAGGGAAAATTATATCTATATAAATAAGACAGAACAAATAAATAAAATAGAAATACAATTTTAAAAAATAGAGAAAAATCAAATTCAAAATTTCCAATTAAACATCAATTGGAAATCCTGAAAAGATAAAGGAGAGTTTAGTTAAATTGAAAGATAACCAACCATTGTACAAATAAATAAAAGTAAAACCCAGATTAGGTATAAAAATAATTTTTTATATCAGAAAACCATTTTTATATGAACATTCATTTTTTACTTTTTCCCTCAAATAGCTTATGTAGCAGGAATAATACCTTAATTGTTTGATAAAATTTACTTGTAAATCTATCTGGTTCTGGGAATTTTTTTCCTGCGGAAGTACTTTTTTCATAAAAATGAGGTGATTGAATTAATTACCTCTTACGTTTTCTTCTAGCTTTGAATTATTTGATACCCTAATAAGGTAGTATTCTTAATTCAATAGGAATGATCCCTGGTTATGAAGTGAGGCAATATAGAACATGAAATAATGAGAAAATGCAATGAACTGGCAGTCATAACTGGTTTCTAGTCCTAAACTGCTATTGATTTACTGTGTAACATTGAATAAGTTGCTTAACCTTCCTTATGAATTGATACCTTGTTTATATCGGGGATAAAATTTATCTTTATTATGTTATATGATACTTATGAGGATGAAGTGAAACTTAACCAAAGTTACCAAAGTAGTATGAGTCTTGTTCTTCTTAACCTTTTACTCTGAATCCAAATATTATTATGTTTCTATTAAAATATACCACCAGATTTTATTTTAAAAGCTTTCACAATTATACTTTCATTGCATTTTATTCATAATTATTATAGAAACTTGCTTTTTTAAGAAAGGACTTAATATATTTTTAATACTTATCAATAATGCACAGTAGTATATTTTCTATAATGACAGTAACTTGTGTTTTTTTGTTTTAAAGTTCTCAAAGTATTTTCTATAATTATGTTATTTAGACTCACAACAGCTTTATTAGGTGTCACTGGAATCATTACTCCCATTTTACAGATAAAGAAACTGAAGATCAGAAAAATTTTGTGACCAGGTATTAGTTAATAAACATAATAAATGTCAGAAGTGAGATCTGAATCTAAGTCCTCATTTTGATCAGAAAATAAATTCTTTATTCATCCTGACATATTGCCACTATTAAACAAATATCTAATATACACATACTTATGCATACATTTAGAAAGTTTTCACTTCAAGTAAAGGAAATTTTACTGAATATTGGCCACAAATGCATGGATGAAGGGAAGTAGATAAGATAACAGGTTGAAAGGGATTTATAGAATAAGAGGGACTTTATTAATAACAGAGAAAGGAAAATAGGAGGAGAAACATTTGGAACTTGACTAATCAGGTGGAGACCTGCATGAAGGAAAAGGAAGAACATGTCAGGGCAGTGTATTGCTGTATAAGACCTATTTATGAGACAGACAGGGGATGTGGAGCCCAGATGGAGGCAAGAGAGGAAACTCTCTTAGGTGCTTTCTCCAAAATACTTCAAAAACCTTGAAATTATGACTCTAACTAAATTATCAAGAGACAGAACACACTGAAAGATCCAGGGAGGCAACTCTCCAGACCAATATAACCTGGAAAATAGTGGGAAGATTTTGTTCCATGTGGTTGGAGGGGTGACACCACAACAGTGCAAAGGAATTTTAGCCTCTGAGGAAGAGCCTCAGGGCACCTGGGAGCTCTGGCTCCCAGAAGCAGAAGCAGATTTCTGACCTGTACCCTAGAGAGCACCAAGGACAACTTGGAAGATCAGCAGTGAGAACTCTACCAGAGCAAGCACAAAGCCCAGGCCCTCAACATGGCCACAGTACTCAGTGCAGCCCAGGTAGCCTGTGTGTTCAACCCACAGAAGGTAGAGGAGTGGAGGGAGATTGTCGAGCCCTGTCCTCTATCGATGGAACAGGACTCTGGGGCTTTGACCACATTCAGACCCTGGTCTCAGTCTAGGCCCCCTATAGAGCAGGGACCCTCCCCCATAGCCTCCAGGTCAAAGTGGTGAACTTGTGGTCATTCACAGACCAGGACAGCAGAAAGAGTCTCACACACTGAGGTCCTTATAGGGGGTAACCCAATAATTCTCAAAAGCTGAGGAAGCACCCCAAAACAGACTGGGGAAATCAGTAAACAGAAAAAATAGGAACCTGATGAAAGACAATTACTTTGGTCCCTTGGAAGAACAAACCACACAATCAGATGATGAAGAATTCCAAACTTCTGCATCTAGACTCCAAAAAATATAGACATGGGATCAGCTTATGACAGAGCTCAAAAAAAGATTTTGAAAATCAAATTAGGGAGATAGAAGAAAAATTGAGAAAAGAAAGGAGAGAGATGCAGGAAAAACATGAAAATGAAGTCAGCAGCTTATTCAAGGAAATGCAAAAATAATGCTGAGTAAAATAACATGTTAAAAAGTGACTTATATCAAATGGATAAAACATTCCAAAAAGCTGTTGAGGAGAAGGATGCTTTAAAAAGCAACATTGGCCAGAAGGGAAAGGAGATAAGAAAGCCTCTGAGGAAAGCAAATGATTCAGATGTAGAACGGAGCTAAAGGAAGCTGATGACATTGAGAGAAATCAAGACATTATAATTCAACAGCAAAAGAATTAAAAATTTGAAGAAAATGTGAAATATCTCATTGAAAAAAATAACTGATATGGAAAACAGATACAGAAAAGGTAATTTTTAAGGCATTGGGCCACCTGAAAATCATGATCAGGAAAAGAGCCTTGAATTCATTTTTAAAGGTTTTCTACAGGAAAATTGCCCTGATATCCTAGAAGCAAAGGGCAAAAGAGAAATTGAGAGAATCCACCAATTTCCCCCAGGAAGAGATCCAAAGAACCCCCCAGGAATATTATAGGCAAGTTTCAGAACTCAAAAGTCAAAGAGAAAATATTACAAGCAGCCAGAAGGACACAATCCAAATATCATGGAGCTGCAGTCAGGATCACACAGGACTTAGTAGCAACTACATTAAGGTCTCATAGGGCTTGCAATATAATATTCTGGAAGGCAAAAGAGCTTGGAATGGAATGGAGAATCAACTACCCAGGAAAACTGAACATCCTCTTCCAGGGGAACAGATAGACTTTCAAAGAAACAGAGGGATTTCAAATATTCCTGTTGAAATGATCAGAGTTGAACAGGTTTGTTCTTCAAGTACAGGACTCAGGTGAAGCATAGAGAGTAGATGAGAAGGGTAAATTATGAGTGACTTAATGATGATGGACTGCATGTATTCCTGCATGGAAAGATGATACTGATAATACTCAGATGAACTTTCTCATTTAATAGAGCAGGTATAAGGATCTTTTATATATAAGGCACAGAAGACAGCTGAATTTGAAAAGATATTGCAAAAATGGAATCAATGGGTGAAAGGTAAATGTGCTGGGTGTAAGAGAAAGGAGAGGTAGAATAGGCTAAGATATTTCATACAAAAGATATTTCACTCAGCTTTTGCAATGCTATGTAAAGGGGTAAGGCAAGGGGGAATGAGGGAACCTTAATTCTCTTCTGAAATGTCTCAGAGAGGAAACAGCATACACACTCAATACTGTATAGACATCTATAAGAAAAGGGAGTAAAGGGGGACAGAAGGAGGAGAGGGAGAAATGCTGGTGATAGAAGAAAGGGTGGATCATAGGAGAGGATAGTCAGATATAATACATTTTTTTTTTACTTTTTGCAAGGCAGTGGGATTGGGTGTTCTATCCGGAACCATGGGACTGGTTGTTTGCTGGGTGTCTGATGTGGGATATAGGTTTGGGGCTTTTTGGCCTCAGGGCTGGTGTTCTGTCTGCTCTGACACTCGGCTGCCCCACAGCACATTTTTGAAGAGGGACAGAGTGGAAGGAGAGAGAAAATAAAATAGATGGTAGTAGGCAGGAATGGATGGAGGGAATTACAATCAGCAACAGCAACTGTGGAAAAATATGGAAGTAACTTCTATGATGGACTTATGATAAAGAAAGTTATCCACCCAAGACAAAGCTGATGGTATCAGACTGAGATGCATTTTTTCTCTCTTTCTTATACTTTATTTCTCATGAGAATTTACATTTTTGTGGAAGAGGGGTTATTATGCTTACTTTTAAAAAATATTTTAGTAATGTATAAATATATTTAAAAAATGTTTAAAAGGACAGACAGGAGAGGGTATCCTAAACATGAGGGGCAGGGGCCAGATGTGTGTGGGTGCAAAATCAAAAGCAAGAGTAAAGCCTGTACTTGAGTAGAGAAAGCGTAAAACCAAGTCATTATCCAGCAGAAATAGTTGGTGTACTGGTCTCTCCAGGAGTAATTTTTCTGCTTTCACTTAGAGGATTTTGTTTGTTTTGTTTTGTTTTTTCTTTTGTTGGGGTGTGAGGATGGTGGAAGGTGAGCCAAGAGGCAGGAGCAGGAAAAGAACAAAGATAGTTTTGTACAGTAAATTTAAACATTGGATGGGGGAGGGGGAGAATGGGAATGCAAATTTCTTTAAGAATTCTTTAAAATTCAATTTGTGTAATGTTAATGGTATCTCTTTACAGACTATCAGTGCCCTAACTATCTGAAAGTCAAATAGGTTTATTTCTTTCACCACTCCCATAGATTTTGCCAATTTGCAGAAGAGAGTGTATCTATGCACTTTGCAAATATCTACAATCCCACAAAATGGTGGTAGCTCTGATGGTATCAGGAGCCAAATGTTCATATATACTATTTATGCGCAATCTCATATATTGATATTATCCATCACAGTCAGACACACTGTAAATTGACTAGTTATACAAAATAGATATGTTCAAGAAGAGAATACAAAGGCAACTTCAAAATTGTGTGTGTGTGTGTGTGTGTGTGTGTGTGTGTGTGTATATACCCATTGTAGTTATATATTTAGTCAATACTCTTTCAATTGCTTTCTCTGATAAGCCAGATCTTACTCTTTCTAACTGAAGTCAGGTCAATATTATTTCAAGTGGAATAATAATTACTGTCACCTAAGACATCCATCCCATAAGGCTTTTCAACATGACCACATCCCCAGAGTTAACCCTGTTGGAAATTTCAGTTCCTTTCCCTTTCTAGTCTACTTTCAATTATAAGATTCACTGAGAAATATTTTCAGAGTACCTTTTACCCCAAATTCCCCCTAGATGCTTCAAGTTCCCATTTTAGATACCTTTGAATCTCTCTCTCTTTGACAAAAGCATGCCTTTATCCTACCGTGGGAGGCCCTAAAATCAGAACCAAATGACAACCAGTATGGAAGTAGAGCAACTGGAAGTGCTATAAGACTATAATGAGAAAGACTAATCATGGAAGTTTCTTTTTTTATTTATTTAACATTTTATTTTTCCTGATACAAGTGAAAATAATTTTTAACATTTGTTTTGTAATACATTGACAAATTCTTACCCTTCCTCTCTTTCTTTGTATGTTCTCACATAAGTCTTTCCATGTTTTTCTGAGGACATCTGCTCATCATTTCTTATTATATGGATATTTCTGGTTTGTTATTATATACATTAGTAGTTTCTACCAATCATTTTTAGCAAGGTTTTGAATTTTACAATTTTCCCCCTCCCTACCTCCCTTCCCTTACACCTTCCCCCAATATAAGGCGATCTGATAATCGTTATAGTGTTTCTATGATACAATGCTCACCATTTCTTATTAGGAGAATAATATTTCATCATAATTACCTACCACAATTTGTTTATCTATTCCCCAATTGCTGCACATTCCCTCAATTTCCAATTTTTTGGCATCAGAAAAAAGTTACTAAATTATTTTTATAATATAACCTTTTTACCTTTTGTAAAAATCAATTTTGGGATAAAGACCTAGTGATAGTATAGATAAGTTAAAAGGTATGTTTGGTTTTATAGATCTTTGGGTATTGTTCAAATTGGTCTATAGAATGAGTGAATTAGTTCACAACTCCACCAACAATGCATTAATGTCTCATTTTCCCATGTTCCCGCCAACATTTGCTATTTTCCTTTTCTGAAGTCTAGTATCTAAGAATGATTTTAATTTGCAATTTTTTCATATCTCTTACTTGATTTTTTAACTATCTTTTGAGCTCTTCAATGTCTTTAGACCAATTAATCTTTTTTTTTTTTTGTTGAAGTTTTATTGCCAATTTCCAGAAGAGAGTGTTGGTTGTAGGAACTTTGACTCTATGATCTTCTTCTGAGAGTGTGCTCTGATCTTCCCTGTCACTAGAGTTATCTCTTATAGATAGAGGTTTCTTTTTTTCTGTTATGTGTTCATTTCTCTTGATTCTTCCTTGATGTTTTTACTCTTTTTAAAAGTGGAACACTGCTTTCAAGAGGAGGGGTTTGTTAATTTCAGAGAAATAATCAAATATTTATAATTAATGATTGATGAATGATATTTTAATGAATAATTTAAAAATTAAATAAAAAGCTAAAATGAGGGAATGATAATTATAAACTATTTTGACTTAATTAAAATCCTATCATTTATTTAATTCTATTTTAATATTGGATCAGAGGCTGTTAGGTTGCATAATAGATATAGCATCAGGGATGTGGTCAGGAAGAGCTGACTTAAAAATCTAGACTCAGATACATTCTAGCTGTATGAGTCCCTTAAATCAATTTGTTTCATTACAATTATTAATATAATGAGCTGGAGGGGAAATGAAAAAACACTCAGGTATCTTTGCCAAAAAACCTCTAAATATTGTCATAAAGAATGAGAGGTCACTGAAACACCTGAACAACAAAATTATTTATTTAATGAGGTTTTGTTTGCTAGGCTTAGAACCTAATCGAGTTTTACAATATTACCTCTGTGGAAAAATGTATTTTGAATTCTTAAAACAATGCAGAAAAATGTCTATCATACAATTTTATTCCTAACTTGGACTCTAAATGGTCAATATTTTCTGTCATTTCAGTCCTGAGTCTGTACCTAAGTATGCATCTGAGTCATTCCTGACCCGGGACAGATGTTGAACTTCACTGGTGAAGAAATAAGTCTGGTACTAGAGTTCTGAGGTGAGGATGGGGAAACTAAACTAGATCAACAGATTTGGTAGTCACCTGAAAATAGATGATTGTTGAATCCAGGAAAGCTGATGACATCAGTCAATCAATCAAAAAGAAATATTAAGAACATGGTACATTTTAGAAACTGTACTAGTACTGGGGATTAAAAAAAGCAACAAAGTAGTTTGTACTTTTAAGAAAGTGATACATACAGAAGTGAGATAATCAGAATTTTGAAGAACAAAAGGAATTGTAAGAGGAAAAAGATGAAGGGAATGTTAAGGACAGCCAGTATAAAAGTACAGCAATAGGAGATAGACATGAAGGTCAGTTTTCTAGCACTGTAGAGAATGGGAAGTGGAGTAATCATAAAAGATTATAAAAGTTGAATTGTGGCAGATTGCAAAAGATTTCAAAAGTCAAACAGAGTAGTTTATTTTTGATCCTAGTGTCAAAAGAGGGTCAATAGAGCTTAATCTAGTAAATTTGTAACGTGATTCTTTCTGTTCTTTAGAAAACTCTTTTTGGTAGCTTTGTGTTGAATTGTTTGGAAAAGGGTGTGTGTGTGTGTGTGTGTGTGTGTGTGTGTGTGTGTGTGTGTGTGTGTATATATATATATATATATATATATATATATATATATATATATAGTTGAAATGAGAATCTTCAAAATAACACTTTGTGGTTTGTATCTATATGGTATGAACTCATTCAGCCCCCAATGTTGGGTAAACTCAGACTCATTGTACCAAGGGAGTATTTCATATGAGAATGGTAGATTATCATTGTTATCAAATAAGGGTTTCTAAGTCTTATCTTGCAAAAAATAGAGTAAAAATGTTAAAAGGAAAGTAAATCAGAGAATCACTTGCAGAAGAAAATTTTAAAATAATTTGGGTTCAATGAACAAGGTGTGTTTTAGCTTATTAAGTTTTAATTATGTGATCTGTACAACTGAAGTTACTTAGGATTAACATCCCATTCATTTTTATGAAGGTAATTTATTTTCGAAGATTGTTCAAGACTGAAACTATAGTTCTCTAATAATTGAAAATTCTTGGAAGATAATCTCTTTTATAACCTTCTCCTGAAGCTAGAGTTTTAAAAAATATAATAAATTTCAATATTTTCTGTATGTTGCTTATCCTAGTTTTAAAAATAACACAGGGCTACTGACAAGCATAGGCAAGGCCATACTGTATAAAATCTCTGGTCCACCTTGTCCTATATGCTGCTTATAAACAACAAGAGATTTCTAGGGATAAGTTTTCTTTCTCTATATTAGCCCCCCACACACACACACATGCACTCCAACCCATACACACTAATGACAGAGATAGAATTCAATATTTGTTTGATTTTACTTTTAAGACATATGCATTTATAAGTAGTAAATCTTATCTTTGCTTTTGGAGCACCTTTTAAAGCAAAGAGATTCATAAGCCTTCTACTTTGCTTAAATTAGTATTTCTTTTGATTCATCTGAAATTCAACTTTTTCTAAGCATTGATATACCTTAGATCAAGATTGATTCTGATTGTTCTTTGTCTCAACTCAGTTCAAAATTCAACTAATCTGTTATGAGTTATTTCTAGAAGTCCAACCCTCCTGCAAATCATTGGGTTATTCTTATCTCAAAGAAATTTGCTAAGCTTCGGGATGATACTGTGTGTGAAAAAAAAAAAAAACAAGGAAGCTGATACCTGATAACTTTACTTGCCATTCTATCCTTCAAGGATATTCATCTTTGCTGTCCAAAACTGTCAGAAGCAATGAACTTTTCTTAGTCCAATGAGAGAAAAATGGGCATTGTAGCTAGTCCAATTATCAAATTGACAACCATTCACATTTTTCCCTGTGCCTTACCTCATGTTCCAGTCATGTTGCCCTCAATTCCATGATCTCATATTCCCTGTACTGTTTCTGTTTCTCTACTACCCAAATCCTATAAAAGGGAAATTGTCCTTTTTGTTGTTATATTTGGCATAAATGGAGGCAATCCATTGCCCATTTACTGACAAATAGCCAGACCTTGTTAATAAGTTGTCTTGAATGGGCATTTTCTTCAGTTTTCCCTTTTGTTTAATTCTCATTATAATATCTCTTTAACTGGTATTTTGGTATTGAAGCTTTTCAAATTTTGTTGATATAAACTAGAATATAATTTGTAAATTTTATTCTGCATTTTGATGAAGCACTGTTTTGTTGACCATTTCAAGTGATTTAAGCAACTATCATTCGGTTTTACACATTGTTCTAAATACTCCACTTGTTCCTTCCCATCCTTGATTTTGAGTGAATACTTGTCACAGTCTGAGATTTCAAAATTATATCTAGTCATATTAATGTAAAGAATGCTTACTGAATCCCAGTTCTATCATCCACCTTTGTAGTAGTACTCAGTTTTGAATAATTAAAAAATAATTGAATAATTAAATAATTAAAATTCTGTCAAAATGTGAACTTTGTTTTTATTAATTTTTTATTAATTTTTCCATTTACATGTAAAGCCAGTTTTTCAACAATTATTGCTGCAGGACTTCCAGCCACGATGGTGGAGAGAAGACAAGTTCAGTGTTAAAGTCTCCTGATCTCTTCCCCATCTATCACAAGAAACAAACCTCTTAAAAGAAATCCAACCCACAAAAACCCAGAAAGAAAAGCCAGGAGAAAGAACATCTACCTCAGGATTTGTCTCAGGAAGCAAGTTTGGCAGAATTTGGGGGGGGGGGGTGAGTCTGGGCTCTGAGGGAGAATCAGCCCCAATCAGCCAGATTAACAGCTGAATTGGAGCCAGGAGTCTGAGAGCCCAAGAGCAGGACCTGCTGTATGGGGGGGGGGGGGGTTAGATGGCAGGGGCTTGAGTCAACTAGGGAGCAGAGGCGCTGGTGTTGGTGCTGTGTTCCGGGAGCTTGCAGACAGGTCTGGGGGGAGAGTTCCAATGCAGGAAAGCTGGGGACACACCATCCCTGGGCTCCTCTGGTCGGAGGAACTCAAGACTCCCATTGCAGCTCAGGCCTCCTTCCAGAGCAAACAAATGCAAACTACTTCTGCCACAGGCCCAGTTGTGTGAGCAGAAGAACCAGCCCAGCTGACAATTGAGTGTGAATGACCTCAGGCCAGGGTAAAGCCCATCATTGAGTGAAGGCAAAATAATTCAATAGCTCCAACTCCTCCCTTCAAGCAAAGGGAGAAGGCCTCAATCAAGGTCACAGAGACACTCCAGAGAAAGCAACCAATACCTCCTACTGGCCAGCCATAGAAACTGTACTGAATGAGTAAAGCCTTTAGCAATCCCGACGCCCTGTAAACCAGTCCCTCCCCAACTCAGGTCTCACTAAAATGAAGAAGGGTCAGCGGAAAGGCAGATCCACAGAAAAATTATTTGAAGGGAAAGACCCTAATTCAGAGAGAACTGGAACCTCTGAGGAGAATACAATCTGGTCTCCATCACAGAAAGACTTCCTTGAAGAAATAAGGAAGGAGCTTAAAAATTTGGGAGAGACAATTAATACCTTGCAACAAGAAAACAAAACCTTAGAAAGTACAATTGGACAAACACAAAAGTAAAATAAATCTCTCAGATCATCAATTGGACAATTACAAAATGAGAATACATCTCTCACATGATCAAATGAAACAATACAAAATGAGAATAATTCTCTCAGATCCTCAAATGGGCAAATCCAAAAAGAAATTAATTCTCTCAAAACCTCATTTGGTCAAACAGAAAGCTCTTTCAAATGTAGAACTGACCAATTGGAAAAGGAGTTTCAAAAGGTTAATGAAGAAAACTCCTCCCCCCAAAAAAGAATGGAGCCTACAGAAACTAAAGACTCCATGAGATGGCAAGAGTCAGGAAAACAAAATCAAAAAATAGAAAAAATAGAAGCAAGTATAAAAATACCTCATCAACAAAATCAATGACCTCGAGAATAGATCAAGGAGGGGGTAACTTGAAAATTATAGGACTTCCTGAAAACAATGAAGAGAAAAAAAGGCTGGACTTAATATTACAGGATCTAGTAATGAAAAACTGCACTGATATCATGGAATCAGAGGGCAAAGTAGTTATTGAAAGAGTACATTGATCCCCACCAGAAAAAGATCCTAAAATGAAAACACCAAGGAATGATGTGGCCAAACTCCAGAACTATCAGATAAAAGAGAAAATCCTGCAAGCAGCCAGAAGAAACAATGTTAATATCAAGTATCAAGGTGCCACAGTAAGGATCATGCAGGACTGCATCAACATTAAGGGATCGAAGGGCCTGGAACAAGATATTTCGAAGAGCAGCCAAGAATCTACTTTCCCATAAAGCTGAGCTTTCTCTTCCAGGGAAAAAAAAACAGACATGTAACAAAATGGGAGAATTCCAAAAATTTCTGATGAAAAGACCAGAGCAAAATAGAAAATTTGGACCTCAAACAGAAGGTTCAAGAGACACATGAAAAGGTAAAAAAAAAAAAGGGGGGGCAGTAAAAGGAAAAAAAGTGCAATCCAGTAAGTTGAAACTGGCTTTATCCCAGCATAAGGGAAAGAAGATTCTCATAAATCCTGAGAATTGTAACTCTAACAGAGAGAATATACCTACCCAGAAAGGATGGACATTCATGACCTATCCATGAGAATGCTATCTAAAGAGATGTAACAGACTTTAACCCCACTTGGGAGAAAGACTCTAATAACTCTCAGGAATTTTCATTCTACTCAATAGAATATACTGAAATAGAAGGGACAGACACTCACAATTTTATATGACTTAGATAGAATGATCTAAAAAACACTACCTCCTTAAAAAGGGGGACAGGAAAGAGACTGGAGGAGGGAGGGGATTGAATGGGGTAAATCTCATTACACTAAGAGATACAAAAAAACTATGGTAATAGAGGGGAAGAAGGGAGCAAATGAGAAACACTTCTTCTCATCAGACATGGCTTAAAGTCAACCTACACATACTCAGTTAACTTATAAAACATCTAACCTTTCAAGTATTAAAAGGGGAAAAGGGGAGGGCAGGACAGAGAAAGGGAAGGGGAGTGGGGGGAAGGGGCAATAACAAAAGGAAGGGAAGGGAAAAGAGAAAAAGGGAAAGGGGAAAGAAAGGGGAGGGTATGATATAGGAGGACAAACACACTGAAGTGGTATTCACACTGAAGTAATACCACTGGAGTGGTATTCAGAAACAAAATACTGGGTATATGGATAAGGGGGGGAAAGGGGGAAAATATAAACAGAAAACAGAGGGAAGATAGCATGGAGGGCAATAAAGAATTAGTAATCATAACCTTGAATGTGAATGGGATGAACTCTCCCTTAAGATGTAAGCAAATAGCAGAGTGGATTAAAAACCAGAATCCTACAATATGAAGTTTATACGAAACTCATTTGAAGCAGAGAGATACATGTAAAGGTAAAAGGTTGGACCAAAATATACTTTGCTTCCCCTGAAGTAAAAAAAGCAGGGTTAGCAATCCTTATCTCATACAAAGGAGCAGCAAAAATAGATAGTGTTAAAAGAGATAAGGTAGGAAACTTTATCCTCCTAAAAGGTACCTTATACAAAGTCATTTCAATATTGAATATATATGCACCCAGTGGGACAGCACCTAAATTCTTAGAGGAGAAGCTGAAAGAGCTACAGGAAGACATAGACAGCAAAACTCTACTAGTGGGAGACCTCAACCTCCCACTCTCAAATCTAGATAAATCAAATTATAAATTAAACAAAAAAGAAGTTAAGGAGGTAAATAGATTGTTAGA
This sequence comes from Macrotis lagotis, assembly GCF_037893015.1. NCBI lineage: Eukaryota > Metazoa > Chordata > Mammalia > Peramelemorphia > Peramelidae > Macrotis > Macrotis lagotis. Next base: position 193,954,573 of record NC_133664.1, on the reverse strand, counting down.
AAAATTAGATGTAGAAAACTTATGGAGGAAACTGAATGGGGATAGAAAGGAATATACCTTTTCCTCTGCAGTACATGGAAGTTACACAAAAATTGACTATAATAGGACATAAAAACCTAATAATAAACTGCAGAAAGGCAGAAATAGTGAAAACATCTTTCTCAGATCACAATGCAATGAAAGTCATATGCAATACTGCGCCACAGAGATATAGACCCAGAATAAATTGGAAACTGAATAACCTCATTTTAAAAAATGAGTGGACCAAAAAACTAATTATAGAAAGAACTAACCATTTTATCCTAGATAATGATAATAATGAAACAACATACCAAAACCTATGGGATTCATTCAAAGTGACTCTCAGGGCATTTATTATAGCTCTAAATGCTTACATGAATAAATTGGAGAAAGAGGAAATCAATGAACTAAACATGCAAGTGAAAAATTAGAGAAAGAACAAATCAGAAATCCCACGTAAATACCAAATTAGAAATTCTAAAAATTAAAGGAGAAATTAATAAAATCAAAAGTAAAAAAAAAATTGAATTAATAAATAAAACCAAAAGTTAGTATTATGTAAAAACCAATAAAATTGATAAACCTCTGGTCAATTTGATATAAAAAAGAAAGAAGATAACCAAATTGCTACTATCATAAAAGAAAAAGGTGAACTCACCAACAGTGAGAGGGAAATTAAAATAATAATTTGAAATTATTTTGCCCAACTCTATGCCAATAAATTTGATAATCTTAGTGAAATGGATGAATATTTACAAAAATATAAGTTGCCCAGGTTAAATGAAGAAGAGATTAAATACCTAAACAATCCTATCTCAGAAAAAGAAATTCAACAAGCCATTATTGAACTCCCTAAAAAAAAAATCTCCAGGGACTGATGGAATCACAAGTGAATTCCACCAAACATTTCAGGAACAATTGATTCCAATTCTATATAAACTGTGTGGAAAAATAGGGAAAGATGCAACTCTGCCTCACTCTTTCTATGAAACCAATATGGTGCTGTTACCTAAACCAGGAAGAGTTAAAGCAGAAAAAGAAAATTATAGACCTATTTCCTTGATGATAATAGATGTTATAATATTAAATAAAATCTTAGCCAAACAATTACAAGTCATCACTAGGATAATACATTATGATCAAGTAGGATTTCTTCTAGGAATGCAGGGTTGGTTCAATATTAGGAAAACTGTTAGTACACTCATTTTTATCAACAACAAACCTATCAGAAATCATTTGATCATATCAATACATGCTGAAAAAGCTTTTGAAAAAATACAGCATCCATTCCTACTAAAAACACTAGAGAGTGTAGGAATAAATGGACTGTTCCTTAAAATATTTAGCAGTATCTATCTGAAACCATCAACAGCATTACATTCAATGGGGAGAGGCTAGAGGCATTTCCAATAAGATCAGGGGTGAAACAGGGGTGCCCATTATCATCACTACTTTTCAATATTGTATTAGGAATGTTAGCGTCAGCAATTAGAGAGGAAAAAGAAATTGAAGGAATTAGAATTGCAGAGGAAGAGACAAAACTTTCACTCTTTGCAGATGACATAATGGTCTAACTAGAGAATCCCGAGAAATCATCCAAAGAACTACTGGAAACAATTAGCAATTTTAGCAAAGTTGCAGGTTATAAAATAAACCCTTATAAATCCTCAACTTTTCTATATATGTCTGCAGTAAGAGCTAGAAAGAGAAATCCCATTCAAAGTAACCTCAGACAATATAAAACACTTGGGAGTGTATTTGCGAAGACAGACTCAGAAACTTTTTGAAAACAATTATAAAACACTTCTCACATAAATTAAATCAGTTTTAAATAACTGGGCAAATGTCAACTGCTCATGGATAGGTAGAGATAATATAATAACAATGACAACTCTACCAAAACTAAATTATCTGTTTAGTAACCTACCAATCAAAATTTCAAAAAAATTACTTTAATGAATTAGAAAAAAATTGTAAGTAAATTCATATGGAGAAATAAACAGTCAAGAATTGCCAGGAATTCAATGAAAAAAGTGCAAAAGAAGGTGTCTTAGCCCTACCTGATCTAAAATTTTATTATAAGGCATCAGTCATCAAAACTGATAGAGTGGTGGACCTGTGCAATAGACTAGGTGTAAAAGCAAGAGATGATTATAGCAAGCTGCTGTTTCATAAACCCAAAGAGTCCAGCTATTGGAATAAAAACTCCCTCTTTGATAAAAACTGCTAGGATACTTTAATGATTTAGATAAAATTGTAAGTAAATACAAAAGGAGAAATAAAAAGTCAAGAATTTCCAGGAGCTTAATAAAAAACAGTGCAAATTAAGGTGGCTTGGCCCTACCTGGTCTAAAATTATATTATAAAGCATCAGTCATCAAAACTGTTTGGTATTGGCTAAGAAATAGAGTGGTGGAGCAATGGAATTGACTAGGTGTAAACGCAGGAGATGATTATAGTAATCTGCTGTTTGATAAACCCAAAGAGTCCATCCATTGGGATAAAAACTCCCTCTTTGATAAAAACTGCTGGGATAATTGTAATTTAGTATGGAAGAAACTTAGATTAGACCAACACCTCACACCCTTTCGCAAGATAAGATCCAAATGGTTACAGGACTTAGAAATAAAAAAAAACAGTACTATAAGCAAATTAGAAGATCAAGGACTAGTTTATCTGTCAGATCTATGGAAAAGGGAGAAGTTTATGACTAATGTATTGTTGGAGAACATCACCAAAAACCAATTAGATGGTTTCGATTACATCAAATTAGAAAGCTTTTGCACAGATAAAACCAATGTAACCAAGATGAAAAGAAATGTAGTAAACTGGGAAACAATCTTTACAACTAATGATTCTGACAAAGGAATCATTTCTAAAATATACAGAAAACTGAGTCATATTTTTAAAACAAAATGTCATTCCCCAATTGACAAATGGTCAAAGTATGTGCAAAGGCAATTTACAGATGCGGAGATCAAAGCAATCCATAGCCATATGAAAAAGTGCTATAAATCATTAATTATTAGCAAAATGAAAATTAAAGCTTCTCTGAGGTACCACCTCACACCTCTCAGATTGTCCAATATCACCAGGAAGGGTAATGACCATTATTGGAAGGGTTGTGGGAAATCTGGGACAATATTACACTGTTGGTGGAGCTGTGAACTCATCCAACCCTTCTGGAAAGGTATTTGGAACTACGCCCAAAGGGCAACAAAAATGTGCATACCCTTTGACCCAGAAATACCACTACTGGATATATACACTGAAGAGATGATGAAAAAGGGTAAAAACATTTCTTGTACAAATACATTTATAGCAGCCCTCTTTATGGTGGCAAAGAATTGGAAATCAAGTAAGTGTTCTTCAATTGGGGAATGGCTTAGCAAACTGTGGTATATGTATGTCATGGAACACTATTGTTCTATTAGAACCCAGGAGGGATGGGATTTCAGGGAAGCCTGGAGGGATTTGCATGAACTGATGCTGAGTGAGATGAGCAGAACCAGAAAAACACTGTACACCCTAACAGCAACATGGGAGTGATGTTCAACCTTGAAGGACTCGCTCATTCCATCAGTGCAACAAGCTGGAACAATTTTGTGCTGTCTGCAAAGGAGCTTGCCATCTGTATCCAGATAAGGATCTGTGAAGTTTGAACAAAGTTCAAGAACTATTCCCTTTAATTTAGGAAAAAACAGATATCTTTTTTTCTGATCTTGTTACCTCTTATACTTCTCTTCTCTTCTTTAAGGATATGATTTCTCTCTCATCACACCCAATTTGGATCAAGGTACAACATGGAAACAAAGTAAAGCCTGACAGATTGCTTTCTGTGGGGGGTTGGGGAGAGGTAAGTAAGATTAGGGGGGAAATTGTAAAACTCAGATAATATCTTTAATAAAAATTATTTTAAAAAAACAGTTATTGCTGCAAATTTATGAGTTCCATTTTTTGTACTACCATTTCTTTCATCTCCTTGGCCCCCCATACCTGGTGGTGAACAGTCTGGTAAATGTTGCACATATGCAATTTGGTTTAGCATAATTCCATATTAGTAATTTTGTGAAAGAGAAATTAGAACTAAGGAGAAAGAAAAAAGTCATGATAATGGAAGAAGAAGCATAAAATGTTTTAAAAAAAAAGTGAAGATATCATGCATTCAGAATCTGGGTTTTTTCTTTGCATTTCCACAGGTCTATCAGCGTTGTCCTTGATCTTAGAGGAGCAGCATCCATCATAGCTGACAATAATACAATACTGATGTAAATGTGTCCAATGTTCCCTTGGTTCTCTGCTAACTTCACCCAGCATTAGTTCATGTAATTCTTTCCAAAGTTCTGATCATTCATGATTTCATAGAGAACAATAGGATTCCATAACATTTATATACCAGTTCCTCAATTGATCAGCATCCTGTCAATTTCTACCTCTGTACCACCATAAAAAAAGACAGTTACAAAAATGTTTTACATGTGTGATATTTCCCATTTTTTAAGTCTTTTTGGGATATAGGCCCAGTATTTGTTTTGCTGGTCAAAGAGTAGGATTGGTTTCATTTTTGTTTGAACACAGTTACAGGATGCTCTGTGGAATGACTAAATCATTTCACAAATCCACTGCAATGTATTAGTAACTCAGTTTCTGCACATCCCTTCCAAAATTATTTTTCTTTTTTTGTTGACAATCTTTTTGGTGTGGGATAAAACCCAATAGTTTGTTTAATTTAGATACCTTTGATCAATAATGATTTGAAGCACTTTTTCATATGATTATATGAAATTTCCCATGACTGTATGAATTTCTACATCTGAAAATTGCCTATATACATCCTTTGACAATGTATCAATTGGGGAATAACTTGTAATAATATAAATTTGATTCAGTTTTCTATACATATTAGAAATGAGTCCTTTGACTTTTGGGGAAGAGGCATGATGACAGCATTAAGTTAGTATTCTACTGGGGCTTTTCCCTACACAAAATTAAAAGAAGCCACTATGCAGATATTAAAGCTAGAGATTCCGCCAATAAAAGATGAAACCAAGTTCTCAACATTATGCATTATGGAAGTTGTTTGATGCAGGTTTGCCTCATCAGGGGGGAAAAGGGAAGTAGAACTCAGCTAAGCATGGAAGTGTGAAAGCCAGCAGATCAGCCCAGGTCTCAGCAGTTAGACAAAAGCCCAAGTCCAGGAAGCTAGATAGCAACCCAGGTCTCAGCTCAACCAGATAAAAATTAGCAGGGAGGGTCCCAAAGACAAAGTCTGAGCCCTGGGAACACTGGGGCAACAGACATGACTTAATAGGGAACAAAGCTCTGCATAGGCAAAACCTGGACATAAAGAAGGAAATAAATTTCTGCATAGGCAGTGCCTAGGCTGTATAGCCAACACCATAGAAAGTGATAAGCCAAGGAAAAACCAGACCTGAGTATGAGTTAAAAAATTCAGCACTATACTCCCTCTACCCCAAGAGCAGAGTTCAACTATCAAATGAGCAAGTAGACAAAAAAAATACTAACCATAGAAAAATACTATTAAGACAGAATTGATAAAAATGCCACTTCAGAAGAAGAAAGCAATAACAAATTACCTACATGTAAAGTCTCAAAAATAAAAAAGAGAGTAAGAAGAAAAATGTTAAAGAGAAATAATAGCTATGCAGGAAAATTATGAAAAATTGATCAATAAATTTAATCTTTTCAGAGTAAATTAACTGACTAGAAAAAGAATATAACTCATCAAAAAATAAAAAAAAAATCATCCCATTGGAAAAAAGGAATGAAACACAACAAAAAGTAAACAATTTGGGACAACTAGGTGGCACAGTGGATAGAGCACCAGCCCTGGAATCAGGAGGTTCTGAGTACAAATCCAGCCTCAGACACTTAATAATTACCTCACTGTGTGACCTTCGTCAAGTGTTTTAACCCCATTGTATTACAAAATTTTTTTAACTGTAAACAATTCATGTAAAAATAAAATTAATCATTTGGAAAAGGAAGCACAAAACTCACTGAAGAAAATAAAATCCTAAAAAATAGAACTGGAAAAATGCACACTAATGACTCTATGAAACATCTAGATTCCATCAAATAAAACCAAAAGGCTGAAAAAATGAAGACAATGTAAAGAACCTTAATAGATCCAGGAGAGAGAATTTATGAATTATTGGTCCATCCAAAAACCTAGATAAAAAGAATAAAGCCTGTAAACTGTCTATTACGAAATTATCATGAAAACATCCTAATAAAATAGACCAAGAAGTTAAAATAGTCCATGAAAAGATACCTAGGACACTTCCAGAAAGAGATTGCAGAATAAAAACTCCAAGGACTATCATAGTCAAATTCCAGCATACTTATTTCAAGAAGAAAATGTTGCACTCAATCAAAAAGAAGCAATTTACATGCAAAGGAAGTATAATCAGCCTTATACAGAATTTATCAGTTTTAACATTAATGTATTGCACTTGGTGGGGGGAGGAATAAATGGTTCACAAATTGATTTCATTTTTCATCATGCTTTGTCTGAGGATTGTGTGTCCATGGTGGGTACTTAAAAAGATTTCACAGTATACATCAATTATTAGTTGAGGTGCTTTATGATCCTTGAGAAGTGTATTTCTATAGGGCTTGAAGAGAGGGGTATATTTACTAACTATGAGATAATGCTGCTTTTCAATCAATCATCCTTTGAGAATGGTACTTCTATCAGAACAGATGAAAAGATTATATTTTTACAAAGGGTACTAGGTTTCTAGACAAAGTTAAAATAATAAAGACATAAAAACAAGAACTATTATAGGACAAAACTGGGCATCAGTGGATAAATAAAACTAAATGAAGAGCCTTGTCGGTCTATTAGAGGCAAAGAATGAAGGGTATGAAAACTAAGTAAATTATACTCTCAGTGTATTTGCTCCAGAGAGGGACTAGCAAAAATTTCCAATTGAGTTTAATAATCTATTCTATCCTCAAGGAAGCAGGGGGGAGAAAGGGAAAAATGGGGAAGAAGAAATAAAAAAGGAAAGTAAAGATAAAAGTAAAAATAAAGTTGAAGCTACAACTTAAAACAAAAGTCAGAGGGGAAAGGGAACCGACATTGGTGAAGAAGAATAAGAGGAAAGAAAGAGAAAAGTATAAACATAGCAAGATAGCATGAAGGGAAAAACAGAATTAATAAATGTGAATGGAAAGAAGTCTCCCATAAAAGAGAAGCAGGTAGTAGAATGGATTAAAAGTCAGAATCCTAAAATATGTTTATAAGAAACATATTTGAAGCAGAGAGAGATATACACAAGGTATAAGTAAAGGTGTTACGCTTCAGTGTAAGTTAAAAAAAAATAAGAGGCAGCGATACTAATCTCAGACAAAGCAAAAGCAAATATAGGCATCATTGAAAGGGATAAGGAAGGCAATTACATATCCTTAAAAGCCACCCAAAAGAATGAAATTATATCATTATTAAGCAAATATGCACCAATTAGTGCATTCAAATTCGTGGAGAAGTTGAATGAATTGCAAGGTGACATAGACAGCAAACCTATATAATAAAGGGGGACCTCAACCTCCCTCTCTCAGAATTATATAAATCAAACCACAAAATAAATAAGAAGAAAGTTAAGAAGGTGAATAAGATCTTAGAAAACTTAGATTTGATGAATCTCTGTATAAAATGAATGGGAATAGAAAAGAATATACCTTTTCCTCTGCAGTACATGGTATCTATATTAAAATTGGCCATGTTCTAGGACATAAAAACCTTACAGTCAAATGCATTAAGGCAAAAATAATTCCCTTTCTGGGTCAAATCTATTGAATAGATTTACTCTGTGTTCACTTCTTTCTATTATAATGTGTCCTTGTCCCTCTTCACTTTTATTATTTATCTACTAATGCCTAACTTTTTCCTAGTATAGTCCTTAATTTTTTATTTTTATTGTTTTAACCCTGTCTTATACTTGCAAACCCTTAGTCAAAATATATTCCTTTTATCTGTTCTGATAGTAGTACTATACTCAAAAGTTCATAGATTGATTGTTGAAAAACGTGCATTGCCTCATAGTCATTAAGTACCTTTCTTTCTGTCTCACTAAAAATAATCATAAATCACATCAAATTATAATCACTTTATATCTTACCACACTTTTCAAGAACCCTCCCTGAACACATAAACCTCATGAACCAAGGCATCATGTAAAGTGAAAGCATTTCATGAATCATTTGTACATTCCATGAAAATGTAAACAAAGCATCAAGCAAAGTAAAATCTATTCATCACGTTTTCATGTCCAGTCCTTCTAAGTATACTCTCTCCTTCTTTCTCTATAGTACTTCAACAATAACCCTACCATTCTCCACAACCAAAGTAGTGGGATACTCTCTCCCTCTGTCTGCTTAGCACCCCAACTATGGCACTAAAACCCTCTTTAGCTAAAGTATGCATTAATTAATATATTTATGTTCAAACTTTCTAAGTATGCTCCCAACCTCTGCCCCATTGTACAACAATCCTCCTCAACTAAGGTTTCTAGTAAAGTCACTTCTGATTTAATTTGATAATTAAATGATTAAATTACATAATTAAAAAACTAGAGCCTCTAAGTATTCTAAGTACTCAGATACCCTGAAGATCTTTCTTAAACACTTCCACATTGACTGTAAGACATGGGAGACACTGGCACAGAATAACCCAGTGTAGGATGCTGTCATCAGAGAAAGTTGATGATCTCTGTGAGTAAGGCCAAATTAAAGTAGCTCAAAAAAAATGTGAGACACATATATTTATAGAAAACATTCCAAGTGTTCACCTGGACTATTTGTGCCTGACTTGTGGTAGAGCATCCTGAACTCATATTGATCTGATCAGACATAATTGTACACATTATAATTTGTCTCATACATAGTGATGTCATTTTTGTCTTCATTTATAATGAAATACAACAACCAACCATACTCATATCATCTTAGTGCAATCCCTTCTGCTATATTCAACCCTTCATATCCTAAAAGAAATACAATTCTTATGAGTTACAAGTATTGTCTTCATTTTGGGGAAGGGGATCTTCTAATGTTCTTGACTAGAATTATGTTTCCTTTTCTTTTGCCTTTTCATGCATCTCTTAAGACTCATATTTCAAGGTAAAATTTTCTGCTCAGTTTTGGTCTTTCTATCAGAAAATTTTGGAAGTCCTCTACTTCATTTAAATCCATCATTTTCCCTGATAGAATATTCTGAATTTTTCAGGGTAGTAAATTCCTGGTTACAACCAAGGTCCTTTGCCCTCCTAAATATATTCCAGTCCCTCTGATGATCCTTTAATACTGAAGCTGATAAATCCTGTGAATTCTGATTGTACTTTCTCTTTATTTAAACTGCTTCATTTTTGGCAGCTTGCAGTAATTTCTACTATAGAAAGAATTCTGGAATTTGGTTATGAATGTCCTTGGAGTTTTTATGCTGGCTGTCTCTTTCCAGAAGTGTCATGGTATTCTTTCTTTCTATTTTTAAAAACAATTTATATTTATTTTTTTCATATTTCTACAAATATTTATGTTATACAATTAAATATAACACCTCCCTCCACAAAGAAAGAGAAACCAAAGAAAAATAAAGTGACAGGTGGAAAGAAGTGTGTTTTGATCTGTATTCTGATACCATCACATATCTTTGGGAAGGATAGAAATCTTTATCATAAATCCATCAGAGAAATTGGTTCAGTATTTTTTCCCACAGTTACTATTGTTCGCTGTATTTCCTTCCACGCTATTTTGCCCCACTTACATTTATTTTATTCTCTCTCTCTCTCCTTTCTTTGTGCTTCGCCTGAGTCCTGTTCTTGAAGATCAAACCTTCTGCTCAACCTTGGTCATTTCAATAGGAAAGCTTGAAATTCCCTTATTACATTGACTGTCCATTCAGGATTGTTGATTCTAGTTTGCAATCCAAGATATTTTACCTTCCAGAATTTCATATTTCAAACCCTATAAGCCCTTAATGTAGAAGCTGTTAAATCTTGTGTTATCTTCACTGTAGCATCACAGTATTTGAATTCTATATGTTTGCTCATAGTATTTTCTCCTTGACTTGAGACTTTTGTCTATAATTTTTATTTGGATTTCTTCCAAGAGTTGATTGGTGTATTTCTTCAATTTCTGTTTTGCCCTCTGTCTCTAGAATATTAGAGCAATTTTCCTGGATCATTATTTGAAAAATGAAGGTGACTCTTTTCCTCCTCATGACTTTCAGGTAGACCAATAATTTTAAAATTATCTCTCAATTATGTTTTCTAGGTCAGTTGTTTTTCCAATGAGATATTTCACATTTTCTTCTAGTTTTTTTTTTCATTCTTTTGATTTTGATTTATTGCTGCTTGGTTTCTCACAAAGCCATCAGCTTCCCTTAGCTCCATTTTATATTAAAAGGAATTGCTTTTTCAGAGTTCTTTTTTAATCTCCTTTTCCATTTGATCCATTTGATACTTTTTAAGGCATCCTTCTCCTCATAGGTCTTTTCGACCACTTTTTGCATTTGACCTAAACTGATTTTTAAGATGTTATTTTCTTCAGTATTTTTGTCATTCCTTCACTAAGCTGCTGACTTTGTTTTCATGATTTTCCAACATCACTCTCATTTTTATTCCGACGTTTTCCTCTATTTCCCTTACTTGATTTTCAAAATATTTTTGACCTATTTCATTGGCTGAGACCAATTCATATTTTTCTTGGAGGCTTTGGATACAGAAACTTTGACTTTGTTATCTTCTGAGTGGGCATTTTGATCCTCCATGGGACCAATATAACTGTCTATGGTCAGATTTTTTTTACTTCTGTTTTTGCCCATTTTCTCAATCAATGACTAACTCTTTGTTAAGATGAGGCCCTCCTTCCAGGTGGAGAATGCAGTTTTCCAATCTTTTGAGGGTTTTTACAGCTGTTTTCAGGGATACTCCCCTCCCACTGCATGCACACACACACATACACACACACACACACACACACACACACAGAGACCCAAGAAACTCAATTCTTTCAAGGTCTTATGAGAGGATCTGTCTGTTCTTATGTTCTTGTATGTTGATGATCACAAGCACTCCCTCCTTCCCTGGAACTATGAGGAGATTCCTTACTCTGTAATGACAGAAAAGCTCTTTTTCATGAGAGTGGGGCCCGGACTGTGAAATGGATGTGAGTATGGGCGAAACAACAAATCCTGCCTCAGAGACAGAAAGAGATTTCCACAGTCTCCCCCACCCCCTTATAATCCATGGTCTGAGCATTTTGGAGCCAACTGCAGGGTGGTTCCCTGCTGAGTAACTCTGCCAGTCTGCTCCTGGGTCCAAGGGCTGGGTCTGAACAAAGGCCTGAGCTAGACCAGACTCCTCTTTAACTCTGCTGTGGCAGAGTTTTCCCACTGACCTTCAAAGTTGTCCTTGGCAATCCCTGGTCTGAGAAGTCTGGAAATCCCCCCTCCCCAATTGTCACGTACCCAGGCAATTCAGGGACCCAGAGACCCAGACACACAACGGGCTATTCCTGGATGACTGGAGCTGGTTTGCTCTGAATGTTGGCACAGATTGGGTTAAGCTGCAACCTTTTCTAAACCTGGGGTAACAGACCTTTCCCTTAGATCATGAAAATTTTCTTGAACTGGAAAATTGTTTCATTCATTCTTTTTGTGAATTCTGCCACTCTAGAATATGTTTATAGTCATTATATAGAAATATTTGGAGTGGTCTGGGAGAGAGCTGCTGGAATTTCTTGACTTCACTCCTCCATCTTGGTTTTCTCCCTCTGTTAAATTCTCTCAAGAATTATTTTGTCTTCTTGATCTAGTATATTAGGAGAGTTTTCCCATGAAAATTTCCTAAAAGATATTTTTTCAAGTTTCTTTTTTTTTGATCTTAGCATTCTGGTAGACAAATAATTCATAAATGATCAATATTCAATCTATTTTCTAGGTTGCATGTTTTTCAAAACTAAAGGTACTTTAAGGTTTCTTTAATTTTTATCCATTATTTGATTTTGTTTGATGGAATCTTGATCTCTCATCAATTCATTAGTTTCTTTTTGTCCAATTCTAATTTTTAGGATTTTATTTTCTTCAGTTAGCTTTTGTGTTTCCTTTTCTACTTGATTAATTTTACTTTTTAATACCTTGATTTCCTTTTTCCTTTTGCTTAATTTTACTTTTTTAAAGAGCTACCTTGTCTTTCCAGTTGGTTAATGTGACTTTTAGGTACATCACATTCTTTTTCCACTTGATTAAATTGACTTTTACATGAGTTACAATCCTTTTCCACGTGATCAATTTTGGTTTTTGATGAGTTACATTCTTTTTCCATTTAGTTATTTCTACTTTAAAAGGAGTTTATTTCTTTGGTTAATTTTTCATAATATCCCTTGTAGCTCCTATCTACTTTTCTCCAATTTTTCTTCTTCTTCTTCTCTTCTTTGGTTTAAAAAAAACTTTTTTTAAGTTCTGTGAGATTTTGGATTTCAGTCTAATTCATAATCTCCTTTAAGACTTCCCATATAAATAATTTTTCATTGTTTTCTTTTTAGGAGATGAATTGTCTATCATCTCTATGTGAATAGTAGCTTTCTATGGTTAGAACTCTCTCTCTTTTTTTTTTTTTTTGCTTGATTTGACTGTTAAGAGTTTTTGGTGCTGTGGCTACATTCTGATCCCCAGTATATGACTTGCCAAAATGCTACTTATGCAGTCTAGAAAATGCCTTTGCAGAGGTTTGTTTCCTTCCCTATGTCAAAGCTCTGCCTATGCAGCATTTATTTTTTCCCTCAACCAAATCCTGTCTTTTACCCCAGTATTTCCAAGGTTCAGATTATATCTCAGGATGAAACCCTCCCTGCTGGCCTGCTATCTAGTTACCAGGACCTGGGCTGTTTTCTAGCTGTTGGGACCTGGGCTGCTTTGTGGTTAGAAGCATGCTACTGACTTTTGTAATCTCCTGCCTAGCTGGGCACTATTTCCCCTTTTCCCCCCAAAGAGACAGACCTTCACTGAAGATACTCTACTATGTCTACAATTGAGATCTTTATTTGTTCTTTTTTCTGGTGGCAATTATAGCTGTAGTATCTGTGTAGAGTCTTCATATTCACACAGCCATCTTGGTTCAACCCTGGAAGTCTGATTGACTAATTCATTGAAGTTTCTAATTGGTTATATGTTACCCATACCCATTTAGAACCTCTTTATAGTCTTATAGACAGCTACATTTCCAATTTCATCAATAATTATTTATGATATCAAAACGTAACTCAGATTCAATAGGTTGAAGAGACTATTTTCCCCCATGGAATTAAGAATTGGAACATAATCAAGAGAAAATATTAAAATGTTATTCCAAAAATATTTAGTTGCCTCACACTGCCACAGAATTCCATAGAAACTTAGAATCCATCAGTTCTTAATTTAATATTTTTCAGAGTAGGCATTTATTAAATCTTTATAATTGATTGTTTAACTGTAATTGGAAAAAGGCATGAGAGATAATCTATTTAATCTTATAATAAAAGCATCTGGCCTACAGCAGCAATAATATTACAGATTCTACCACTTCAGTAACAGGAAACACAAAAAAAGTTGAATTTAAAGATTTTAGATTTTCTTGTTGGTAGGTTTGTTTTTGTCATCATTGTTGTTGTCCTGTTGTTTTTGGTCATGTCCCATTCTCTATGATTCTATTTTGGGTTTCAAGGCAAACACAGTGGAGTGGTTTGCCATGTCCTTCTCAAGCTCATTTTACAGGTGCAGAGAATGGGGCAAAATGAAGTGACTTTCACAAAGTCACACAGATAGTAAATGTCTGAAGTTGAATTTTAACTAAGGTGTACTTAACCCCTGCTCACAAACACTATCTACTGAATAAGTAGAGCTACTCATCTACTACCCATTTAACTGCTTAACTTGCACTATTCTACTTCCTCCTAAAGGTGCTAAAATAAAAAAAAAATGAAGACAGTAATGAAGTTCCATTGAATAAAAAAATTCCAAAAGACTTAGTTCATTGAAATATGAAATAGACTAGTTTAATGAAGTTAAGCCATTAAAAATGGTAATAAGAGAAATATTTTGATCTCTATAGACTCAAAAGGAATTAATGATTCTTAAGATTATTATTTCATTGGCTTGGAAATAGAAAAAGTCAAAGGGAAAAATAGAATCAGTAAGAATTTTATTTTTCAGAATATTTCTCAAGCACTTTATAGGAAACCAGCTTTGACCTCTAGGTATCAACAGTAATTGAACTAACTGGTTGACATGCTTGAATGAATATGTAATGGCTCAAAAAGGGTTCTCAGAAATGGAATATATTCTGACGTTTTGAAACATATTTGTTTAGTACAAATAATTCCATCATCTCTGTGACAAAGCTTTCAGGCACTTCACAGTATAACCTAGGATATCAGCTTTCCTTACAAATACAAAACACAGGAAAAGAGAAGAAGAATTTATTAAGTTCTCATTGTGTGCCTGGAACCATGTTAATGCAGAAATACCCAGAGAAATATCCAGGAAAAGCACAGCTCTAAAATGATGACAATCACAATGGTCCCATCAGATTTATGAGATGTCTTGTTATTTCAAAAGAATCAACTTTGTAGTAGTACTTTAATCAATCAAAATACAACATTATTGAAAAAGCTTTGATATGTTTGCCTAATAATATAAATTGCAAATGAATACTATCTCCAGAGTTGAACTGCATTGACTGTATAAGCACATAGCAAAGAAGTTATAAAGAGATTTTCTGACCCCAACTCATGATAATTTGACATGGAGAATGATAGAAATCCCTATAAAAATACCAAAACTTCTAGAAATTAGATAAGACAGAAGTTAAAACTACTCAGTGATCTCTATATTTTGAGATCTTAATCAAGTACTAACTTCTTGGACCTGAATACTTCCTCCAGAAAAAACAGATAATTAATCTAGAGATTTGACTTGGTTATATAATTGGTAGTTTCTCTTAGACCCCATTTTCTCTGTCATAGAAGTATATTGCTCTTCCTATATGCCGAGGCTTGCCTAATCATTGGCACATAGGAGCATACATTTAAAACTACAAGGGAACTAATAGTCTATAGTAGCATTCCCCTCATTTTGCCGATGATGAAACTGAACCCTAGGGAAATTAAATGATTTCCTAAAGGCTACATGGATGTTGAATTTGAGCTTAGATACTCTGAAACCAGTTTTCCCTTTACCCATAATTCCTCCTATTAAATACCATATTGCTGTCCTTCTCTATGATAATGTTAAACTGGTTTTTTGGTATATTTTTATCCTTTATTCTAGGGAAAGAAAGTGATAACATCAACAATAGCAAATGTTAATGTTTATAGAGTTATTTATAGTAAGTTTTTTTTTTAAATAAACTTAATTGATTCTCATGTGAGCAATATATAATAGACAAGTCAAATAGATCTAAATCTGATAAATAAAAAAACTATATCCAATGATAGTGATTTCAACAAAACCCCACCTTACTGCCTTTTTTCCCATTACCTACATTATATACTCATCAAGAAGTCCTTATAATTTTCTGGAGAACTTTAATTTTTTGACATTATATGAATGACAATGTGCACGTAAAAAAGGGCCTACTCAGTGTCAATGACTGTGATAGGTCCTAGGCTTACAAAGATTAGGAAGACAGTCTTCACTAAATAGTCAATTACCCTCCATTTTCAGTCATATCCCTCTTTGATAATATTTTATTTTGTATTATTCTTTTGAATGCATTATTTCTAATATGCTTTTGATAATTTATGCATTTCATTGTCCTTTATTATAACACATTTCATGTACAAGAAAACTAAGTCTCAGTGAAGTCAAGAGTTTCTCTCAACATAACTTACAATAGTAAAAAAATGATTCTTTAGATTAAAAGGTTTGTTGATTTTAGGTTTGTTGAGAAAAGTTTTTGCACATTTTAAAGTTCTAATTAATTATGAGTTGTTACATCAGTATTGTTTATTATTTTATTTTATTTTGGGTTTTTTGCAAGGCAATGGGGTTAAGTGGCTTGCCCAAGGCCACACAGCTATATAATTATTATGTGTCTGAGGCCACATTTGAACTCAGGTACTCCTGACTCCAGGGCTGGTGCTCTATCCACTGTGCAACCTAGCCACCTCTACATTAGTATTGTTGATAGTAAGTTATCATAATGTTGATGAGAATAACAAGATGTCAATAATAATAAAGAGAAGAAGAAAAAAATGAGAAGAAAGGGGAAGGAGTAAATGGAGGAAAAAGAGGGGAAGGAAGAGGAACATATATCACTAATAACAAAATTTACCACTGGATTTGTGGTCATGGCGAAAGCAAAGAAGAGCATCATGCAAAAAGGCAGAGGAAAAATTAAAATGATAAAAGAATATAATCAAAGGAATTTCAGAATTCATTAGATGGAAGTGGAATGCCTGAGGGCAGCAATGTTCTGAAAGGATGTACATCTCTGTATGTGGCTTAGTCTGACTGTGTGGGTAAACTGAGAAGTGAGGAAGTTAAAATATTTGAGGGAATACCATTTTGTATGTTGAAGCTTCTTAGTATAAGTCCATGAGTTTGGAGGAGAATATTAAAAGAGGAATAAAGAAGAAGGTATTGTGGGTCAGTTGATCATAGTCATCAAGAAATGAATTGCATGGCAAATTTCAATAGTGTAAACCTTGAATGATGCTGCAGAGTGGTGCTTGCAGAGGGAAAGTTTTAAAGAGCATTGAGAAGAAAGTATTATAATTTTTCACCTTGAATCGTGAAATTAAAGAGTATTTGAGTTAAAGAGTAATTAGTACTGAAAATTGTGTCCAGTTATATGTGGTCATTAGAAGGAAATTAGGTATCAGTGAGGACAAGAAAATGAAAGAAAATTAAAAAGAAAAGGTTTATTATGAAAGTAAATTTGTGCATTATTGATTAGGACTTCCAGAGATCACAGTGGAAACAACAAGTAGATCTAGAGTAATAAAGGGATACAATTGAGAGTGAAAGGAGTGAGATGGTAATAGATGAGTTTGAGAAATGAAGCTTCTACTTCTGTAGTCGTGGGTTCAGAATGATCAGAACAGGACAGTGTAAGTATATGAAGTATAAGAGTATAAGAAGTCCTTTGAAGAAGGTTTCCAAGGCCTTCCTCAAAGTTCCAACAATAGGTATTGATATTTTTATCTGCTAAAAACAAGTAGACTCATTTTACCTTAGAGAGAACATGGTAACTGAAGTTGGATCAGAGGCAGTAAATTTTGCTGCAAAACTGAAGTCTTTGGATCAGAAAAAATAAGTATATAAACTAGATCCAGACTGATATTAGATTATCTGCGAAGGGCATGGGAGCATAAAGGCTAGAAGGTGAATGCCTTGAATCTGGGAATCATATGTCCAAAAGCAAAGGATGAAAATAACATTTTTATATTTCATATCCCCAAATATATGTCAATAAATGTTATATATTTTACTCACATCATTAATAGTCTGTATCTCTCTCACACACCATATGTATGTGACAGAGACATTAAATATAACAAATGTGAATAGATATAAATCTATAAATCTATAGAATAGAAAGATAGGTAAATAGATACATAGATGGATAGATGGATAGATAGATGGATAGATAGATAGATAGATAGATAGATAGATAGATAGATAGATAGATAGACAGGTATGTAGATGGATGAGTGGATGAATGGGTGAATGGATGATAGATAGGTAGTCAGTATACTACTTGGAGGTTAAAAATGGTGTAGAAATCAACTATCTATCTATTAAGAAATTACTTAACATGTGATCCAAAAT
Organism: Macrotis lagotis; assembly: GCF_037893015.1. Taxonomy (NCBI): domain Eukaryota; kingdom Metazoa; phylum Chordata; class Mammalia; order Peramelemorphia; family Peramelidae; genus Macrotis; species Macrotis lagotis. The sequence continues at coordinate 193,936,716 of NC_133664.1, read as the reverse complement.
GTTTTTATCTATAAACTATTATTGTGGATTATCACAAAGTCTTTGACTTACCTCAATATTCATCACTTGTTTGTATACACCAATTATATTTGTAAAATGAACAAAGTATACTGAGATTTGATTAGTTAGATGTCACAGTGGATAGGGTACTAGGTCTGAAATGAAGAAGATTAATATTTGTGAATTTAAATCTGGACTCAGAAGCTTACAACCTGTGTGACCATGGACAAGTCACTTAATTCTGTTTCACTCAGTTTCTTTGTCTGTAAAATGAACTGGAGGAGGAAATAGAAAACTACTACATTATCTTTTCAAAGAAATTTCTAATGGAGACATCAAAATTATTAGGCTTTACTGAAAAACACTGAACAACAACAAAAAATAATGATATTATTGAAGAATTTTATGATTACATAAAATATGTAACATAGTGCCTGGCACTGTTCTCTTCCCTATTCTGAAAAAATATCACCAACATACTTATCTTAAAAATAATTCATATAAAAAGGAACAATTTAAGGAAAATGTTTCAAGTCCATTATTGTTCTGCCTATACTTTAATTTGTTATTACATCTCTTTGATAGAGTTGCTTGCAAATTTAAAAAAAATTCCAATGAAGAAATAATATTTACTACTTAACATACATGAATAAGTCACTATAGCATCCTGGAAAAAATACAGCCCTTTCATTAACTATAAAAAAAGTTATTTGGATTTAATTAGTATAAATCTGCATGCCAAGGAAAGGTGGAGACTAAAGGCTTTGAATTTGAATAGAAAGGATACAATGAGCTAATAAATGGTCATACTTACAAATAACTTGGTCTCCTTCAAACAAGACACCCTTAACATAAAACTGTCAAGGAAGTGTCTATAACTAATTATTAGACTGTGATATTAAAGTCAAATGGGAAGAACACATTTAAAACAATTAGCACTTCTATAATACATTCAAAATTGCAAAATGCAGACTGATGGATTTGGAAAGTTTCTAGGAAAAAAATAAACAGTAATATTTTTAACAAATTAGATAGCCCATCACCTTTTAACAGCTATTGAAAATGAATACATACTTTAAAAAAGGAAGAAGAGGATATACAGAGGACCCATATACCAAGTATATAGCAAGATTATATAGCAAGATTTGATCTGCACAAGTCATTCCCCAATTAATAAATGGTCAAAGGATGTGAACAATTTTCAAATGAAGAAATTAAATATATATATATATATATATATATATATATATAATCATATGGAAAAATGCTCCAAATCAGTTTTGATTAGAGAAATGCAAATTAAAACAACAGTGAGGTATCATCTCACTCTATTAGATTAGCCCAGATGAGAAAAAGGGAAGATGATCAATACTGGAGAGGATGTGGGAGCATTGGGACATTGATGCACTGCTGGTGGAGTTGTGAATGGATCCAGCCTTTCTGGAGAGCAATATGGAACTATGCCCAAAAAGCAATAAAACTGTTCATACCCTTGACACAGCAATTCCAATTCTAGGACAATATCCAGAAGAAATTATAAGAAATGGGAAAAATCCTACATGTTCCAAAATATTAATTGCAGTTGTTTTTGTGGTGGCAAAGAATTGGGAATTGAGGGAATGCCCATCAATTGGGGAATGGCTAAACAAGTTATGGTATATGGATACTATGGTATATCACTGTTCTAAAAGAAACTATAAATGGTTGGACTCAAGAGAAGCATGGAATGACTTAAGGGATCTGATGTTGAATGAAGGGAGTAGAGCCAAGAAAACAATGTACACATCAACATTATGAGATGAACAACCTTGATGGAAGCAACTCCTCTAGACACTGCAGAGAAGTAGGACAACTACATTAGACTGGTAATGGTCTATATTATCCCCAACTGGAGGAAGAAAAACAAAACAAAACACAGAAAAAAAACCAAAACACCCCTACCAAATCTAATGAACATTTTATAAAAATTATTTCTCATGTATCTCTTTCCTTTAATTCTAATTTCTCATGCCAAAAATTAGTAATTTGTAAGTATGTTTAACAAAATATTTATTTAAAATGCTAACCTGACAGTTCCCTATTGAGGGGAGGGAGATGGGAAGGAAAGGTGGAGGGAAATTTTGTAACTTGTAAATATGCATGTACAAATGAAATAAAATAAAAAATAATAAATTAAAAAAGACTTAGTTTGGTGTCCAGAATTATACATGAGAAATCCAATATCTTTTGTGGAAGAAACTTGGATTTGATCCAGCACCTCATACCCTATACCAAAATCAAAATACATACAGGATTTAGACATAAAAAAACAATATTATAAGCAAACTAAGAGATCAGGGACTAGTGTACCTCTCAGATCTATGGAATGGGAAGCAGTTTATAACTAAGGAAGAGATGGAGAACATCACTAAAAACAAACAATAATTTTGATTACATTAAAAAGTTTTTGCACAGACAGAGCCACTATAACCAAGATCAAAAGAAATGTAGTAAATTGAGAAACAATTTTTAAAAATAGTGTTTCTGACAAAGGACTAATTTCTAAAATATATAGAAAACTGAGTCAAATTTTCAAAAAAAAATGCCATTCCCCAATTGACAAATGGTCAAAGGACATGCAAAGGCAATTTACAACTAAGGAAAGCAAAGCGATCCAAAGTCATATGAAAAATTGCTCAAACTCACTACTTATTAAAGAAATGCAAATTAAAACAATTCTGAGGTACCACCACACTCCTTTTAAATGGGCTAATATGACCAGAAAGGACAATCAACATTGTTGAAAGGATTGTAGGAAATCTGGGACACTATTACATTGTTGGTGGAGCTGTGAACTCAATCAACCTTTCTGGAGAGCAATTTTGAATTACACCCAAAGGGCAGCAATAATGTCCATAATCTTTGATCCAGGGACTATACCCTGAAGAGATTATGAAAAAGGGTAAAAACATCACTTGCACAAAAGTATTTATAGTAGCCTTGTTTGCGGTAGAAAAGAATTGAAAATCAAGTAAATGTCTTTCAGTTGGGGAATGGCTTAACAAACTGTGGTATATGTATGTCATGGAACACTATTGCTCTAATAGAAACCAGGAGGGGTGGGAATTCAGGGAAGCATGGAAGGGATTTGCATGAATTGATGTTGAGCGAGATGAGAAGAACCAGAAAAACATTATACACCCTAACAGCAACATGGGGGTGATGATCAAGCTTGATGAACTTGCTCATTCCATCAGTGCAACAATTGGAGACAATTTTGGGCTATCTGCAATGGAGAATACCATTTATATACAGAGAAAGAATTATGGAATTTGAACAAAGACCAAAGACTATTACCTTCAAATTAGAGGAAAAAGTATCATTTTACTATGTAATTTTGCCACCTTTTATACTTTATTTTTCTTCTTTAAGAGTATTTCTCTCTCATTGCATTCAACTTAGGATCAATGTATAACATGGAAACAATGTAAAGACTAATAGACTGCCTTCTATGGGGGTTGGGAAGCAAGCATATTTGAAAAATTGTAAAACTCCAAATAAATAAAATCTTCCTTAAAAAAAAGTCCCTCCCCCCAAGCTCCACACAAAACAATCCAGTTTCTTTCTAAAGGATAAGTCCAAATACTCCAAATAGAGATCTTAGAAAATTCAACTAATAGAAAAAAAAGGTAATTATCACAGACTATATTTCTGCAACTGACACAGTCACAATTTTGATTTAATAAAAATAAATTTATAAATCTTGTAATACAAGCTGTTTAATAGATGTCACCATTTCAAAATATTCATTATTTCCAAGATGCATTAAGAAAAGTATTTTTCAGGTAAATAGACTTGAACAAGAAGATACATGTATTTTGGGAACAAACTAGTACACTTTTTTTTTTCTATCTGTTACTGGGGTTATACTGAGGATACTTTCAGTGAGCTATAAGCGGCTTTTATTAAGCTTAAATATTTATTAAGCTTAAAACAAAAATTATTTTATTAAACTGTGTAATAGTTCATGGAACTTTGCAAGATAGAACCCTTTTTCTGGTTTGTTTCTACTTGAACCTCATTAAAATATTAGAAAGATGACACAGGGGGACAGAGACAAGATGGCAACAAGACCATCTTGTCTTAGGCGCTCTCTCATAAATCTTTGAAACTAATGACTCTAACTAAATTTTCAAGAGACAGAACACACAGTGGGACCCAGTGAGGCAGTTCTCCTACTCAAGGTAACCTGGAAAAGAGCAGAAGGGCTCTGTTCCCCAGGGTTGGAGGGGAGGCCTGCCAGAGGGGTGGCCTGCCAGAGTGAAAGAATTTCAGCCTCCCAGAGGCAGCCCCAGGGAGCTGGGAGCTGTGGCTCACAGCCATGGGGGAGTTTCCTGATCTATGCCATGGGGAGCACCAGGCACAAATTGGTATAACAGCAGGGGACCTCTGCCAGAGCAAGCACATGAAGCCCAGCCCTCAGGGCACACAGCAAGCAATATGGCCATCACAGCCCAGATCCAAGAAACAGAAAAGCAGGCAGAGCTGGTAAGCAGGAGACCCCAGGGCATGAGCCCATTGAACCTAGGGAGGGGAGTGAAAAGAGAGAGAGACTGCAGAGCTCTGCCCCTGGAACAGGATGCTGGGGCTCTGCCTACATTCAGATGCTGATCGCAGTCTAGGCCCCCCCATAGAAAAACAGCCCCCCCCACCTCAGCCCCAATGGCAGAGGGGGGAACATATGGTCATTCACAGACCAGGAGGGAGGACAGAGCCTCACACACTGAGACCCCCCCCAAAAAAACAGGCTAAGGCTGGGAAAATAAGCAAACAGAGATAAAAGAGGAACACCATTGAGAAATATTTTGTATATGAGCCAAAGAGGAACAAAATACTCAGTCTGAAGATGAGGAAGCACAAGCTCCTGCATCTAAAGACAGCAAGAAAAACAGAAATTGGGCTCAGGCTATGACAGAACTCAAAAAAGCCTTTGAAAATCAAATGAGGCAGTTAGAAGAAAGACTGGGAAAAGAAATGAGAGAGATGCAGGAAAAACATGAAAATGAAGTCAGCAGCCTAGTCAAGGAAATCCAAAATAATGCTGAAGAAAATAGCATTCGAAAAACCAACTTAGGTCAAATGGATAAAACAGTTCAAAAATTTAATGGAGGAGAAGAATGCTTTAAAAAGCAAAATTGGCCAGATGGAAAAAGAGATAAGAAAACTCTCTGAGGAAAACAAATCCGTCAGACAAAGAAGAGAACTCAGGGAGATTAATAAACTTATGAGAAACCAGGATTCATTACTTCAAAATCAAAAAATGAAAAATTAGAGGAAAATGTGAAACATCTCATTGAAAAAACAACTCATATGGAAAACAGACTTAGGAAAGATAATTTAAAAATTATTGGAATACCTGAAAGTCATGATCAGGAAAAGAGCCTTGACATCATTTTCAAAGAATTACTACAGGAAAATTGCCCTGATATTCTAGCAGCAGAGGGCAAAATAGAAATGGAGACAATCCACCGATGCCCCCAAGAAAGAGATCCCAAAAAACCAAGCCCTAGGAATATTATAGCCAAGTTCCAGAACTCCCAAGTCAAAGAGAAAATATTGCAAGCAACCAGGACACAATTCAAATATCATGAAGCTGCAGTCAGGATCAAACAGGACTTAGCAGCAACTACATTGGAAGCTCGTAAGGCTTGGAATATAATATACCAGAAGGCAAAATAGCTTAGAATGCAATCGAGAATCAACTACCCAGCCAAACTGAATGTCCTCTTCCAGGAAATAAAGATGGACTTTCAATGAACCAGGGGAATTTCAAATGTTCTTGTGAGAATGTCTAGAGCTGAACAGAAGGTTTGATCTTCAAATACAGGACTCAGGTGAAGCATAGGGATTGGAGGAGAAGGGGAAAATATGAGGGGCTTAATGATGATGCATGTATTCCTGCAAAGAAAAAATGACACTGATTATACTCATATCAACCTTCTCAATTAATAGAGCAGGTAGAAGGAGTTTTTTATAGTTGAAGCACAGGAGAAAGCTGAATTTGAAGATAAAATATGGTGTAAAAATGGAGTAAATAGAAAAAAGGGAAATGTAATGGGAGGAAGAAAAAGGAGAGGGGGGAATAGTCCAAGATATTTCATATAATAATATTTTTCTTTATTACAATGAGCTATTGCAATGATATGTAAGTGGTGAAGGCAAGGGGGAATGATGGAGTCTTTGCTCTCATCAGACGTGGCTAGGAGGGGAAACAGCATATATACTCAATGGGGTATAGGCATCTGGAATAAGAAGGAGGGGGGTCAGGGGGAAGGGGGGTGATGTGAGTGATGGAGGAGAGGATGGACCATGGGGAGGAGAGTGGTCAGATATAACACATTTTCTTTGTTATTTCTTGAAAGGGGATGGGATTGGATGGCCTGTCCGGGACCATAGGACTAGGTGGATGCTGGGCCTAAGGGGTGCTATGGGGGCTCAGGGCCTCTTGGCCCCAGGATCAGAGATCTGTCTGCTGCACCACTTGACTACCCTACAGCCGAGTCAAAGTGAAAGGAGAGAGAAAATATAGTACATGGTAGTGGAGAAATACAAAAGGAGGGAGTTGTGATCAGCAATGGCAACCATGGGAAAATATGGAAGATACTTTTGTGATGGACTTATCATAAAGAATGTGACCCACTTGCAACAGAGTTGTTTGTGTTGGAACAACGACTGAAGCACATTTTATTATTATTATTTATTATTATTATCATTATTTATTATTATTATTATTATTATTTGGGGGGGGTGCAGGGCAAATGGGGCTGGGTGGCCGGATTTGAACCCAGGTTCTCCTGGCTCAAGGGCCAATGCTCTGTCTGACACCCACCCACCCCTACTATTATTACTATTTTTATTTGATTTTGGGGTCTTTTTTTTTCTTTTTTTTTTGGTTTTTGCAGGGCAGTGGGGTTTGCGTGGCTTGCATGTCACATGGGGCCAGATGTGGGCTCAGGTCCTCATGGCTCCAGGGCTGGTGCTCTGTCCATTGTGCCACCTGGCCATACCTACAATTATTACTAACTTTTTTTTTAATTTAAAATTTTTTCTCTCCCCTTTATCGCTCTAGCGAGTTTATAATTTTTTGGGGGAGGGGTATTTTGTTTACTCTTAAACAAGAATATTTTATTAATGTATAAAGAAAACATTTGTACAAAATGAGAATAAATAAATTTTAAATATAAAAAATAAAAATACAGCAATTCAAATACAAATTTTAAGACTAGTTTCCCTATTTTGTTTAAATTTTATTTAATTTTTAATCTTAGGGCTCCCTTGGATATTTCTATATTTTAATCCTCTGAATGATTCTTTACTTATCTCCAGAATCTCAATCTTTTCTGAGATGGTGTATAAAAAGTGAATTGAATTGAGCTAGTTTTTCCACAGCTTCATCTGACATTGATATAGCAAATTATGAGTCAAAGATTTACTAAGGTATTCTTCAGTCTTTTCTGTTATCATTTAATGAGGTTTTCTTTGGGGTTTTCAGTTCTGAATAATCTGTAATAATAAATTCTTTGTGAATCAGTCAGAATACTTCCTCTAAATGATTTTGCTCTTTAATGGTCCAAGTTGAGAAATTTCATCATTTTTAAATTTCTTTTCTGCATTATACATTTTTTCTTCATTTGTTTTCCTCTATCTATGGTTATTAAGTAACATGAAATTTTGGAAGGATATTTCTATTACTTCTGTCATATACCATGTTTAACTTATACTGACTAAAACATGATGAAATTAGAATATTAATTTCACTAGTTGGTACAGATGATAGAGCACTGGCCTTGGAATCAAGAGGACAGGAGTTTGAATCCAGCCTCTGATACTTACTAGCTATGTGACCTTGGACAAGATATTTAACTTTCTTGTCCAGTATCCTCCAGTCATCCCTGATTCATATCTGGAAACTGGACCCAGATGACTCTGGAGGAGAAAGTAAGGCTGGGAACTTAGCACAGCATACCCCCACTCAAATCCATTTCATAGGTTTGTCATGACCTTACCTTCCTGATGCTGTGGTCTTTGAAAATGAAGGACAGATATTATCATAAACATAAAGAGAATTGTTCAGAAGAAAGATTTTCAAAGTTATTAGCTTAATCTGCCAGAATTAAAAAAATAGAGGTTTGGAATTAATAGGAATTTAATCAAGCTCTTTTAAGGGGAAATGAATTGTATAGGAATTGACAAGATTTTTTCTATATCCAGAAATTCAGACAGTTCTTGATTTGAAAACACATGAGTAGGTACATGTTATATGGATATATTTTAATTTTCCAACTTACTTCACTACTTTAAGGATCAGTAATTTCATTAGCATAGACACACTCTCTAGTTACACAAATTGCAGCCCCACATAAATTATAAAATGTCTTTGGAAATTGCTGTGCTAAAAAATTCATCATCCTCTAGTCAACTTTTTGATGAACCTCTCTGGATGTAGTTCAGTCTATCCATGATGACAGATATACAGTCAATCATTGGATCTCTTCCTGGAAGCATTTCTAGAGCAATATAACCTATCAACCTTACACTCTTTTGGCAAGCTCCTGAAGAGCAGGGTGAACTCTATGGCTTGACGAGGGATTGGATTAGGTCATTATTGGAGGCTATTTACAACAATCCTAATTTAAATCCAATAAAATTTAGACTATCTGGTATTTTCTCAACTGTAAATCACTACTAAGGTCCCTATGGAACCAGTGTAAATATACCTGAAGTACACAATGACAAACCTGAAATATTATAAAATTCTGAAGTGAAATCAGCATCACAAAAATAGCATTATATTCAGACTGCTCTTGGTGATATGTGTTTTATTGTATTATTCAAATGAATATTTTCAAACTATATGTAGTACATATGATAACTACGTTTATTAGAAAAGTTGAACAGCTTATCTACATCAATGAAATCAGATATTCATAGTATTATCAAAGCAATACTTTGTACTTTAACTGTAGTGATGTATAGCAGTATTTGTTCTGGTCTTTAAATTGTTTCTGTTTTCTTGTATTAGAAAATAAGAAAAAGTTATTTCTTTAGGAAATATTGTGACTGATTTAAAAAAATAAATGTTTTAGGTTATTTGCTTCCAAAAAATTGTTGTCTGCTTGTATTTAATTAGTTTAATGTATAATACTTTTTTCCAGAGAAGCTTATTTGAATATATTCATGGATATAATAGGCCCTTGCTATAAGTGATTTCCCCAAAAATACAGATTGAAAGTCATTCAGAATCACATTTTATTCTTCTGTTTCTGCCATTAGTACCACTCTTATTAATAGTCCTATACTACAGCCTTTCCTTCTCTTCTTTTCCTACTCTTCTTACTTCTCTTCCTCCCTAGTTATTCTCCTTTCTTCTTCTTCTTCTTCTTCTTCTTCTTCTTCTTCTTCTTCTTCTTCTTCTTTCTTCTCCTTTCTTCTTTGAGATGTTATTTTGTTGGTGTGGGAAGCTCTTGAATACATACCAACATTGCTTTTTCTATTTATGAGTCTTATTTAGTTACCTGTGGGTCCAAGAGTTTATGCCACCAGGCCACAAAACTAGTATATGCTAGAGAAGGAACATAAAAAAGATTTTCTCACATGAAGGCTCTTTTTCATTCACTACTCCATCCTCCCATCATATAACTCTTGTCCATGCTCTTTCACAAAGCTTCAGGAGGCAATTATTCACCAATAATATCGTGGCTAAAATGAATTTTATTCCTTTTTTGTGTTGTTTTCCCCAATTAGATTGTAAGTTGCTTTTAACCAACCTTGTTTTTACTTGTATTTTATCCTCCAAAATTAGCATAATGGTTAACATATAGTAGGGGCTTAATTAGTATTTATTGAGATAATTGAGAGTAATGCCCCTGTCTTCTCTTGTCCTTTAATATCATTAGGCTTTCTGATTATAGAATTTCAGATCAGAGTTGAAAGCAACATCACCATTCATCTAATTCATGGATTCTTCCTTGTTCTCAAGAACCTTTAAATCCTCTTCTTGTTCTACTTCTCTTCCTTCCCAATTTTGATTCAAGATTATACTCTTTACCTGAACTCATTATTTCCATATACTTCTGCTGTTTCTAATGTGGCAAGCATTACCATGTGCTTGGCTACTCTAACATTCTACCATCAAGGTGTTTCTAGAAGATTTCACAATATAATGTTGATCATTAAAACACTGATCAAAGAGATAGTGCTACAGAGTGGTTAGAGTAATGAAAATCAGAATCAGAAATGGTTGGATTCCAACCCTGAACCTTACTAGCCTGTGAGAAAAATAACTTGAACTCTCTATGAATAAAAGTTATAGATGAGTATCTTTATGTATTGGTGAATGACAATCCCATATGGTTAAGTCATGATCAAAACTGAAATGACTGAATTGATCTCTTATCAGTCTTCCAACACCTATTATTGCAAACATCTTCCTCAAGTCTCCAAATCTATCATAGTTCTCTAAACTACGCACTCTAGAAAAAATGATAATCCTAATTTATAGAGAAGATTAAGGCCAAATGTTGACAACTTACTCATTTTCCATCTCCCTCACTTAAAGTTTTATAAAGTATAAACTATCAGATGTGAAAAGGAACTCCAAGATAATCTAGTCCAACTCATGTGTACTCAAGAAACAATATTGCCACACTCCTTCCAAATAGCCAATAAACCTTTCTTTGCTGACCTACAGTGGTGATGACACCAACTAATTTCTGAGAGAAGAAAACTAGTCCCATTCCTAATGTAGAATGTAGCACTGATTTAATGTTAAGTTTCTACATTGCCTATCATTTGTGGGGATAGAGGATAAGCTTAAGTGTAACTTCAGTGTATTCTTAGGTCCTTAGTCAGTAATTCACATAGGGCAAAATAGTTTGGAATATTCCTCAGATCATGTCTTTTACCAAAAATTGAAATAAGTTAATTTCAGATTAGTTCAGACAAAAAAAATCACTGAAGTATATGTTTTAAAATCACCACCCAAAATTTGTCTTCAAAAATCTTTAGGTTTAATAGAAAATTTAACTTCTCCCCTGACCAGATTGTAGTAAAGAGCCTCTCTAAATTTGGGTAAAATAATGCTGAGAAAATAAGCACTGCTAATAGATAACTTTTATTCAAATCCCCTCCAACAAGATGTAAAATCTGCATGAGAGATCACACCACTGTGGTTTTTCCTCAATGAACAACAAAAAGTGAATCCCATATCCTATTTATCCTCTCACCCAACGTTTAGCACTGTTCTTGGCACATAGTCATAGTATGACACATATTTAATAAATAATTTTTTGGCATGATGGATGCTAGAATGTGAATTCCAGTGACTTAAATTTTCTTTGGTCCAAATGAATTTAATTTTTCAAAAAGCTTCATGACATAAATTCAGATCTAAAAACAATTAGGCAAATACCAAATACTCATGAATAGCCTAAACTAATATAATAAAATGCCAATTCTATCAAAATTTATCTACTTGTTAGTGCCATACCAATCAAAAATAACAAAAATTTCATTGTGGAACAAATAAAAAAATAATAACATTTATCTAGAAGAACAAAAGTCAAGATTATTAAAGGAATAAATAAAAAATGCAGTGTAAGGCAGCCTAACCATAACAGATATAAAACTCTGCATAAAGCTGATAAGTGGTGCAGTGCATAAGTAGACAGGAGTTCAAATCTAGCTTCAGACACTTGAAACATACTGGCTGTGTGACCTTGAATAAATCACTTGAAACTGAGTACCTTGCATTCAGGGCCATCTCCAGTCATCATTATTCATATCTGGTCCTCTAGAAGACTCTAGAGGAAAGAGTGAGGCTCATAACTTAGCATAGCATTCCATCAATCAAATCCAATTCATATTCTTGTCATGGCATTATCTCCCTGATGTTAAAGTCTTCTTCAAAAATGAAGGACAAGTAGTAAGGTTTTTGGTGTCACTTTTATGTCTAATAGAGTGTGAGATGTTGGTCTATATCAAGTTTCTGTCATACTATCTTACAGTTTTCTCAGCAGTTTTTAATCAGAGTGTGCTCTTATCTCAGAAGATGGAATGTTTCGGTTTATAAAACAGTAGTTTACTATAATCATTTACTACTGTTTTCTTTTTATTTAATCCATTCAACTGATCCACCATTCTATTTCTTAGTCAGTAACAAGCAGTTTTTTTTTTCTTTTACTTAATTGTGTTAATTTCACTTTTGAGAGTGCCAAGGTAAATACAAAAATATTTACAATGTATTTGAGGAATTTACAAAGAACTGGGAAATGCAATCCATTTTGTTGAGGATTCTATAATTTAAAAGAAAAATCAATGTACAGATTTTTTATTATATTACTATATTAGCTATAACAAATATTTGCAAAATATTTAGTAAAAACTAAGAAGAATATTCAAAGCATCACAACAATTCAAATTCCTTTAGGTACTTTTAAAGGGACACACTCATTTTTGAATGATGATAATTTCATTGCTATGAATTACCATTTGGTAGCTCAGGTCCTTTGCTCATGACCTTTAGCTCTTTCTTAATCTAAGTATTATAAATGAAATAATAACATATAATTGTCTTGTCCTTCATTTTTCAAAGAGGATCAAAGACATTATAAAGTGTTATCTTTGGTTTGTATGTGAATTGGATTTAAGCGAGTTAGAGTTGCACTAAGTAACCAACCTTATGCTCTCTTCCAGAGAAGGCAAATATCCAGTGGCAAGAAAAATGCCAAGACAAATGGTGGTGGACTGGAATGCAGTAGATGATCATGCCTGACCATGCTCTAAGTATTCCAAAGCCACTCCTATAGCTCTTCTCCATGGTCATTGTAACAAATTGTTCTCATGTATCTATTCAACCAGGGAAAGTAGACATGTTTGACATGTTTTAAGTAGATTTCTCCCTGATTCACAAGTCTGAATTATCTTCAACCTGATTTAGCACTTCTTCTAAGACAGTTTATCAGGCTATGATCACTGAGAATGTGTTTTTTTCAAATTTTCAAATTTTCAGATTTCAAATTTTCAATTTTTTTCTTTTGTTATATGTAAAAACAAGTTTTAACATTCATTTTTGAAATTGTGAATTCAAAATTCTCTCCCTTCTTCCCAAATCACTTCCCTTCATTGAGAAAGCAAATTACTTGATATAGGTTAAAACTGTGCAGTCATGCAAAATATTTCCATAATATTCATATTGTGAAAGTAAACATAGACTCCCTTCTTCCCCCCCAAAAGAAACCTCAAAAGTATAAAGTTTAAAAAGTATGTTTTGATATTCAAACACCATCAAGTCTGTCTTTGTAAATCGATAGTATTCTTTATGATTTTCAGAGCTTTCTTGGGTCACAGCATTACTGATCATCCTAAAGTATTGCTGTTAATTTGTATATAATACATTTTCATTACAACTGCTCATGCATTTACAGGTTTTACTGACAGCATCCTGTTGACCATTTCTTTTAGCAGAATATCATTGCAAAATAATCACATGACACTGTTTGTTCAGCCATTCCCCTACTGATGGATATATATATATATATATATATATATATATATATATATATATATATATATATATATATAGAGAGAGAGAGAGAGAGAGAGAGAGAGAGAGAGAGAGAGAGAAAGAGAGAGAGAGAGATTAGGTCAAAGAGTTGGCATGGTATTATGACTCTTTGAGATTAGTTCCAAATCACTACACTATATTATTGTATCATTTCACAACTCTTCTAACAAGGTATTAATGACAAATTTCCATATAATTTCTATAATGTTTGTCATTTTCTGTTAATCTCCTATCAACCAATCCAGTAGGAATAAGAAAGTTCCTCAGAATTATTCTAATTTGCATTTTCCAATAAATAATGAGATTTGAAATTTTTTTTAGTTTTTCTAAGGCAGTGGGGTTAAGTCACACAGTTACACAATTATTATATGTCTGAGATCATATCTGAATTCAGGTCCTCCTGGCTCCAGGACTGATGTTCTATCCACTGTACCACCTGCCTGACCCTAGATTTGAAATTTTTTAATACAGTCATAAACAGAATTGATAACTTCATCTAAAACCATTGATATCTTTTGAAATTTTTTTTTAATTGAGAACTGGATCCTATATAAAAAATGACTCCATTCTGTATGTTTTTGAAATGAGGTCTGTATCAGACAAACTTGTTTTAATATTTTCCCACTTTTACTATAATTAACTGTATTCCCCTTCATCTTACTTCCCCTGCCCCCATTGAAACTATTCTCACTCCTATCACCCTCTACCTCCTCAAAAGTGTTTTGCATCTGACTAGTCCCTCCAACAATCTTCACTCCCTTCTATCACCTACCCCTCACTTTTCTCCCATCCCTTTCCCCTCCTACTAGAGTAAGATAGATTTCTAAACCCAGATGAGTATGTATGAGGATGTATGACCTGAGATCAGGTCATATTTTCTTGAGGGCTTTAGATATAAGCTTTGATTTTATCTTCATTTTCTATTTTGATCTTCCTCATCACAACAGTAATGGTCCATGGTCAGATTTTTTCTTCTGCCAGTACTAATTTCCCCAGCTTATGAAATTATTTTATTTCTTTGTTAAGGAAAGCTCTGCTTCCAGAGTAGAGGGCACAATATCGCATACTTTTGAAGATTTTTGCATATTTTTCTGAGATACTTATAAGAACCTGCATGTTTTCGGTTCTTCCAGGGTGGTATGATCTAAGGAGACATTTTTTTTCTATTCTCCTGCTCTGTGGATGACCATAAGCTCTTATTTTTACCCTAAAATGTCGAAGAGTGTCCTCCACTTCACTGCACTATGTCAGCAAGCTCTGTTGTGCTACTATTCTTCTTCTTCCATAAATGTGACCCAGACTACACTATGAGCAAAACAGTGTCCTGCCTTAGAAAGAGGAAAGAGCCCACTGCAATGTCTGGAACCCCTTATCATCTGTTGACCAAGAATTTCAGAAGCAGCTGTCTCTGCTGATTCAGTGGCCCCCAGGACTGCTTCTGGTTCACTAGAGTCAAGTCTTCACTACTGAAACCTGCACTGGACAGTATACCACTCTCTCTCTAGTGTAGCAGTCTTTTCTTGCTAACTTTCCAGCTTGTCTTCGGCATTTTCTGGACTCAGAGGTCTGGAAACCACCACTTCTGCCACCAAACCAATTGTCCCACTTCTTGCTCCTGAATTGTGTGGACCAATTTGTTCAGGCATGGCCTAGACTGTACTGTGTTCCTTTCTCTTCCTGGTTAAAAAATACCCTTCCCACCAATCTTCCTAAGTTGTCTTGAGCAGTAAAATTTTCTCACTCAGTATTTGTGTGGGTTCTGCCACTAAAAAATTTGATTAAAGTCATTATACAAAGATATTTGGAATGGATGGGGAAGCAGTCTTGGTTCCACTTTCCTCCCAGACAGTTTTGATGACTGTTTCTTTATAATATAATTTTAGATCTGGTAGATCTGGGGCACATTACTTTGCATTTTCTCTAATTTAATTCCTTTGATATTCTTAACCTTTTCTTTCTACAAATTATTTTTATTATTTATTTCTAGTTTTGTAAAAGAATGTTTGGTAGTTTGACAGGTATGGTACTGAATAGTTAATTTATGTAGAATTGAGATTTTTATTATATTGACTATGTCTACAAAAGAGCAAATGAATTTTCCCAATTATTTAGATCTCCTTTTATTTTTCTGAAAAGTGTTTTGTAATTGTTTTCATATAGTTTCTGGCAGGTTTCATTTAGTTTGTCTTGACAGGAAGACTCCCAAGTATTTTATTATTTAATTTCAATGGAATTTATTTTCTATTTCTTGTCACAGGGCTTTGTTGATGATATATAGAAATATTGATGAATTATGTGAGTTTGTTTCATATCTTGTAACTTTTTTGATTGAATTTGTATTTTGTTTTTCCATTTAAGTGTTATGAATACTACTCCACATTCATTCACTGGCATATTTTAAAGTTGCTCAATTTTGGTCTATCCTTCTTTCCCTTCTCCTCTCAGTGACAAGAGTCTAGTAACCATAGACCACATACATTTGTATTTAACATTTTAACATGAAAGAAAAAAAAAACCATGGAATAGGAAGGAAAAACATAATTTTAAAAAAGTGAACATAATGTTCTTTCAAATTTTGGGGTTTTGGGGTTTTTTTGTTTGTTTTCTTCTGTATGTGGTTGATTTTGTCCATAATGGTTCTCTCAGGATGTCCCTAACACTCTTAAATGAGGAGAGGACTTGCATCCATCAAGGTTGATCAACTCACAATGTTGTTGTTAATGTGAACAATGTTCCCCTGGTTCTGCTCCATTCCTTCAACATCAGTTACTATAACTCTTTCCATGCTTCTTTAGAGTCTGACCATTACTGTTTTTTTTTTTATAGAACAAAAGTACTTCAAAAGAGTCATACACCATAACTTGTTCAATCATTTGCTTAAGTTGCTAATTGTTTCAAGTAGGTTTTTTTATTTAATTTATAAGATTCTCTCAGTATACTATTATGTTATCTGCAAAGCGTAAGATAGAACCATTATGGACAAAATCATCCACATACAGAAGAAAACAAATGGAAAAACAAAATATCTAATCTAGGTATCAACACTATATTGGAATCCTAAAAGGAAATAAATCATCAGAATTCTTTATATTTTTTCAACTGTATAGTATTGTAATTAATTGGTTTCATACTTTTGATAGCATTCACTTGTTAGTGAGTGATTTGGGAAAAGAGCTCTAAATTATTATTTTAATTTTCCCTCATTGGTAGTGAATTTACATGTTTTCATTTTTTTGATACTGGTAACTTGGTTTTCTCCTAGGTTTTTTTATCCCTAAATCAAATTATCCAAATGTTTACTTATTTTATTGTGTTTTTTCACAAAAGCAGCCTTTTTTATAATTTAATCATCTCTTTACTATTTATAATGTTAATCTCTTGATTGATTTGTAGAACTTCTATTTTGATATTCAATTGTTGATTTTTAATTTTTTCTTTTTCAGTTGCATGCCTAATTCATTGACCTCTGGTATTCATGTAACCATTTTCACTTGTTATTTGTTTTTGTTATTTTTTTTATAATTGCCCCCTTTTATTCTTGTTCTCATTTCATATCTTTATTAATACGTAAATATGTTTAGCATAATTGAACATATATGGGTATATTAGCCTGCTTTTTTCATGGAGAGGACAAAGCAATTGAGGGAGATGCAAAATTTTACAAAAAGGAATGTTGAAATGAATGCTGTTGACTGTGGAGAAAAAAATAAGGAAAGAAACAGATATTCAACCAGTATCAGACATGAAAAAAGAGCATTGCAAAAATTATTGAAAAATTGTATTTGATTTCTTTATTCTTTTTATTCTTTGAATTTTGTTTTGTTTTGTTTTGTTTTTGCATGTAGCCATGAGTTATGTAATTCTTTTATGGAAACTGTTCTTGATTTACAACCAAAATTTGATGATCAAGTTTTCTCATCTAAATAATGTCAATATTCCATTTCTGTTGAAATCAGGAAAGATGGAACCACATACTATTTATTATGTAGGAATCCCTCCTATATTAATGAAACATTATACATAGTTTATGATTAAAAATGAACTTACATACATCATTTTAGCAAAAGAATGAATGATAATTTTGATCAAGCTACCAGATAGGACTTCAGATCACTAGGGAGAATAGTAAATTATAGTGCAATAGTTATTACACAAGTGTTTATTTTGGTATTTCTTTCATCTCTTTACTTTTCTCAGCATTTTTTATTTTTCTTTTCTTTGAAAATAATTATCTTATCACCTGTGAATTTTTCACCTATTCTCAGCAATAAGAAGATCCAAGACAATTCATAAGGTATCATTATGAAAAATGCTATTCACCTTAGACACAGAATTGAAGGACTATGAGTGCATATTGAAACATACTATTTTCCTACTTCCTTATTTTAGCCTGTATTGTTTTTCAAAACATGACTAATATGGAAATATATATATGCATGATTGCACATGTATAGCCTGAAAAACATAGTCTATTTTTCACAAAATGGGGGGACAAAAGACAGAGAGAGAATAAATTTAGAACTCATTTCTGATTTATTAAATTTTATTCCTTAATAATTTTAAATTTTATTTTATTTTTCCAATTACATGCAAAAGTAGCTTATAACATTAATCCCATTTGCAAGTTTAAGAGTTTGACAACTTTTTTATCACCCTACATTCCCTCCTTCCCTGTCTGTGGCCAAGAACAAGCAGGTAAAGTTGAATTTGTACAATTCTATTTAACATATTTCCATATTAGTCACGTTGTGAAAGAGGAATTGGAACTTAGAGGGGAACAAACATCAGAAAGAAAGAAAAAGAATAAAGGAAGTTTTAAAATATGACCATGTTATGCTTTGCTCTGCAATTAGACTTCATAGTTTTTTCTATGCTTGTGGATGGCATTTTCTATAATAGGCCTCACAGGTTTTCCTTGATCACTGAAGTGCTGAGAGAAGTTGCATTACTCATAGTTAATCATTCACAATGTTGTACAATGTTCCATTGATTATATTTATTTCATTAAGCATCACTTCATACAAGTCTTTCCATGTTTTTCTAAAGATTGGCCATTCATATTTTCCTACAGAACAATATATTTGATAATAATCATGAACTACAATTTGTTCAGTCATTCTCTAATTGATGAACATTTCCTCAATTTCTACTTTGCCATTATAAAAAGAGCTGCTATGAATATTTTTGTACATGTGGAACTTTCTACATTTTTTTATGATCTCATTATTAGATAAAGCTAATAGTGGTATTGCTGGCTTAAAGCAGTTTTATTGCCCTTTGAACATATTCCAGTTTGTACTCTTGAATAGTTGGATCAGTTCACAACTACACTAACTCCATTAGTGTCCTAATTTTCCCTCATACTCTCCAATATTGATCAATTTTCTTTTTCTCATCTTAACCAATCTAATAGAAATGAGGTTTATTTCTTTAATCAATAATTACTTGTAGTATTTATATATAACTATAAAAAATTTTAATTTTTCTTCTAAAAACTATCTCTTCATATTCTTTGACAATTTATCAACTGGGAAATGAATTGCAATCTTATAAATTTGATTCAATTCTCTATTTATTTTAGAAATGTATTATTTAGGAGCCAAGATGACAAGAGTGAAGGCAAGAAATCCCAGCAGCTCTCCCCCAGACCATTCCAAATACCTTTAAATAATTCTCTAAGCAACTTATGGATGGGGGGGGGGGACTCACAGAAAGACTGAATGAAACAATTTTCCAGCTCAAGATAACTTGGAAAATCCCTGGGAAAGGTCTATTACACTGTGGTTTGAAAGGGCCATAGAACAGCCTGTGTCATACCAGCCACACCTGAACTAACCAATTTCAGCCATTCAGAAATGGTGCACAGAGTGCCTGGGTCTCTGGGAGTGCTTGGGTTGGTCCATGGTAACAGGATGGTTTCCAGACCTCTCAGCTCTGGGATTTCCAAGGACAACATAAGGGATCAGAAGGAAGACTGTGCTGCAGCAGAGTGAGCATGGAGTCCAGTCCAGTATAGGTCTCAGGGCAACCCTGTCCCCCCAAATACCAGGAACAGACTTAGGGATCCAGCTGACGGGCTGGTTAACAGGATTGTTATGCAGCAGTTGCTTCCAGAGCTCAGTCCATGGATTGTAGTGGGGTCAAAGGAGATTGTAGAGCTCTCTTTGTCATCCCTGTGGCTGCACTCTATTACTTTGCCCATACTCATGTCCAATTTGCAATATAGGACCACAGTCTCAGGAAAAAAGAACTTTACTGCTATAATGGAGCAGGAAACCTCCTCATTGTTCTACAAAAGAGAGAGGGGAGTGCTTGTGGTTATTCATAGACAAGAGCACAGGCCAGGAGAAAAGTCAATGCCTCTCATAAGACCTTGAAACAGCAGCAAAAACCTCAGATGCTTGGAAAGTGTGTTCTACACCCTGGAAGCAGAACCTCACCTTAAAAAGAGGTAAAATCAAGTCCTAGACTAGGGAAATGAACAAACAGCAAAAGAAAAAAAAATCTGATCACAGGTAATTACTTTGGTCCCATGGAGGATAAAAATACAAATTCAGAAGATGACAAAGTCAAAGCTTCTGTACCCAAAGCCTCCAAGAGAAATACAAATTGGTCTCAGGCTATATGAAAGAGCTCAAAAAATTTTGAAAATTAAATAATGGAGAGGAAAAATTGGTAATAGAAATGAGAAAAAAGTGGAAAATCACAAAAACTGAATCAGCACCTTGGAGAAGAAGACGCAAAAAACCTAAAGAAAATCAGATCTTAAAAACCAGTACAAAATGTCAATTAAGGAAGAGTTCCTCAAAAAATAGAATTGGTCAAATGGAAAAGGGGATTCAAAAACTCTATAAAGAAAATAAGTCCTTCAAATGTGAAAGGAGCTAAGGAAATCTGATGACTTCATGAGAAATCAAGACACAATTAAGCAAAACTAAAGGAACAAAAAGCTAGAAGAAAAATGTGAAATATCTCATTGGAAAAAAACTGACTTGTAAAACAGATTCAGGAGAGAGAATGTAAAAATTATTGGGTCATCTGAAAGACATGACTAGGAAAAGAGCCAAAACTTCATTTTTTTAAGAAATTCTCAAGGAAAATTTCCCTGAGATCCTAGAAGTAGAGGGTAAAATAGAAATTGAGAAAATCCACTGATCACCTCCTGAAAGTGATCCCAAAATAATAATTGCCAGAAATAACATAGTCAAATTCCACAGCTTCCAAATCAAGGAGAAAATATTATAATCAGCCATAGAGAAACAATTGAAATATTGGGAATCTACAGTCAGAATTAATCAGAATTTAGCAGTATACACTTTAAGGGATCAAAGCCTTGGAATATATTCCAGAAGGCAAAAGAGCTTAGATTGCAAATGAGGATCAACTACCCTGAAAAACTGAACACCCACTTTCAGGGAAAACTATGGATATTCAATGAAATAGGGGACTTTCAAATTTTCCTGTTGAAATGACCAGAGTTGAACAGTAAGTTTGATCCTCAAGATCAGGACTCAGGTGAAGTATAGAAAGGGTGAATGGAAAGGGCAAATTATGAGGGATTTAATGATGATGAACTGCATGTAGTCATGCATGGGTAGATAATACTGGAAACTCATATAAATCTCATTTTTAGGGTAGTTAGAAGTGTCATATATAGATAAGTCAGAGGAGGGAGCTGAATATGAAGCTATAATATATTATAAAGTTGGAGTTAATGAAAAAGAAAGAAACGTCCTGTGAGAAAGGGAAAGGAGTGGTAAAATGGACTAAGGTATTTCACATAAAGGAAGCAAGAAATAGTTTTTGCAACGAATTGGAAGAGGGGAAGATGAGGGAGAATGAGTAAATCTTCAATGCCTTAAGAAGTGGCTCAAAGAGGAAAAAAAATACACACCCACTTGAGTAAAGAGATCTATCTCATTTGAAAGGAAAAAAAGGAGAGGAAAGGGATGGGGACAATTAAATGCCAGTATGAGGCTGAACAAGCAAAATATGGTTCTCAACTCTAATGCCAGGCTAGAAAACTGGGGAATACAGGAATCAGGTCACCAGTAGTGTGCGATAGGTTTGTCCCCCCAAAAGTCACTTGATGTCACAACTTAGACTGGCAATAGAGGCTGAAATACTTTTTGATCTAGGCTCCAAGGAAACTAGGCCCAGAGGAAAAACGTAAGAAAATGAGCAATAAGGTAAAGCAAATGAAGAAAAGTGAATTACCACCAAAGATTTCAGGAAGAAAAAAATGCAAAGACATTGAATAGAAAAAGATGAGCCAGCAGAGAAAACTTTAACTTTCTAGGAAATTAGTGGAAACAAAACAACAATAACAAAAATGATCCAATATTTTATGTACTAGAGAACCTTGTGGGATTTTTGTAAGTAGAGCATGGAGTCCCAAAATGCTGCTTCTGAGTCGTTCAAACAAGCAATGAGGAGTTAAACAAGCAATGTGAAACTATCATCCCCGTTTTCATAGAAGGAAGAACTAGAGGATTTCTTTTTTTTAATTTATTGTTATTACAGATATTATTTGACTTTTACAATTTTCCCCCAATCTTGCTTCCCTCCCCCCACCCACCCACGGATAGCACTCTGTCAGTCTTTATTTTGTTTCCATGTTGTACCTTGATCCAAATTGGGTGTGATGAGAGAGAAATCATATCCTTAAAGAGAAGAGAAGTCTAAGAGGTAACAAGATCAGACAGTAAGATATCTGTTTTTTTTCTAAATTAAAGACAATAGTCTTTGCACTTTGTTCAAACTCCACAGCTCCTTATCTGGATACAGATGCTACTCTCCTTTGCAGACAGCCCAAAATTGTTCCTGATTGTTGCACTGATGGAATGAGCAAGTCCTTTAAGGTTGAACATCACTCCCATGTTGCTGTTAGGGTGTACAGTGTTTTTCTCGTTCTGCTCATCTCATTCAGCATCAGTTCATGCAAATCCCTCCAGGTTTCCCTCAAATCCCATACCTCCTGGTTTCTAATAGAACAGCAGTGTTCCATGACATATATATATATATATATATATATATATATATATATATATATATATATATATATATACCACAGTTTGCTAAGCCATTCCCCCCAATTGAAGGACATTTACTGGATTTCCAATTCTTTGCCACCACAAACAGGGCTGCTATAAATATTTTCTACAAGTAATGTTTTTACTCCTTTTCTTCATCTCTCCAGGGTATAGACCCAGTAGTGGCATTTCTGGGTCAAAGGGTATGCACATTTTTGTTGCCCTTTGGGCATAGTTGCAAATAGCTCTCCAGAAGGGTTGGATGAGTTCACAGCTCCAACAGTGTAATAGTGTCCCACATTTCCCACATCCCTTCCAACAATGATCACACTAGCCAATCTGAGAGGTGTGAGGTGATACCTCAGAGAAGCTTTAATTTGCATTTCTCTAATAATTAATGATTTAGAGCATTTTTCATATAGCTATGGATTACTTTCATCACCTCATCTGTAAATTGCCTTTGCATATCCTTTGACCATTTGTCAATTGGGGAATGGTTTTTTTTGTTTTAAAAATATGACTCAGTAATCTGTATATTCTAGAAATTAGTCCTTTGTCAGAATCATTAATTGTAAAGATTGTTTCCCAATTTACTATATTTCTTTTGATCTTGGTTACATTGGTTTTATCTGTGCAAAAGATTTTTAATTTAATGTAATCGAAATCATCTAATTGGTTTTTGGTGATGTTCTCCAACTCTTCCTTAGTCATACACTGTTCCCATTTCCATACATCTCACAGGTAGACTATTCCTTTCCTTTACCTTCTAATTTGTGTATAGTATTGTTTTTTTATGTCTATGTCCTGTAACCATTTGGATCTTATCTTGGTAAAGGGTGCGAGGTGTTGGTCTAATCTAAGTTTCTTCCATATTAACTTCCAATTATCCCAGCAGTTTTTTATCAAAGAGGGAGTTTTTATCCCAATGGTGGGACTCTTTGGGTTTATCAAACAGCAGATTACTATAATCATCTCCTACTTTTATGCCTAGTCTATTCCAGTTGTCCACCACTCTATTTCTTAGCCAATACCACTCAATTTTGATAACTGATGATTTATAATATAATTTTAGATCAGGTAGGGCTAAGCCACCTTCTTTTGCACTTTTTTCTTTAAGCTCCTGGCAATTCTTGACTTTTTATTTCTCCATATGAATTTACTTACATTTTTTTCTAACTTGTTAAAGTAATTTTTTGGAATTTTGATTGGTAGGGCATTAAACAGATAGTTTAATATTGGTAGAATTGTCATTTTTATTATATTAGCTCTACCTATCCATGAGCAGTTGTTATTTGCCCAGTTATTTGAGTCTAATTTGATTTCTGTGAGAAGTGTTTTATAATTGTTTTCAAAAAGATTCTGAGTCTGTCTTGGCAAATAGACTCCCAAATATTTTATATTGTCTGAGGTTACTTTGAATGGGATTTCTCTTTCTAGCTCCTCCTGCTGTTTCTTGCTAGACATATACATAGAAAAGTTGAGGATTTATGAGGGTTGATTTTATAACCTGCAACTTTGCTAAAATTGCTAATTGTTTCCAGTAGTTTTTTAGATGATTTCTTGGGATTCTCTAGGTAGTCCATCATGTCATCTTCAAAGAGTGAGAGTTTTGTCTCTTCCTTCCCAATTCTGATTCCTTCAATTTATTTTTCTTCTCTAATTACTGATGCTAACATTTCTAATACAATACTGAATAGTAGTGTTGATAATGGGCACCCTTGTTTGACCCCTGATCTTATTGGGAATGCCTCTAGCCTCTCCCCATTGAATATAATGCTTGTTGATGGTTTCAGATAGATACTGCTAATTATTTTAAGGAACAGTCCATTTATTCCTATACGCTCTAGTGTTTTCAATAGGAATGGATCCTGTATTTTGTCAAAATCTTTTTCAGCATCTATTGATATGATCGGATGATTTCTGATAGGTTTGATGTTGATATAATTGATTATACTAATAGTTTTCCTAATATTGCACTAACCCTACATTCCTAGAATAAATCCTACTTGATCATAATGTATTATCCTAGTGATGACTTGTTGTAATCGTTTTGCTAAGATTTTATTTAGGAATTTTGCATCTATATTCATCAAGGAAGTAGATCTATAATTTTCTTTCTCTGTTTTAACTCTTCCTGGTTTAGGTAAAGTACCATATTGGTTTCATAGAAAGAGTTAGGCAGAGTTCCATCTTTCCATATGTTTCCAAAGAGTGTATATAGGATTGGAACCAATTGTTCCTTAAATGTTTGGTAGAATTCACTTGTGAATCCCGCAGGCCCTGCAGATTCCTTTTTAGGGATTTCAATAATGGCTTGTTGAATTTCTTTTTCTGAGATAGGGTTGTTTAGGTATTTAATCTCTTCTTCATTTAACCTGGGCAACTTATATTTTTTGTAACTATTCATCCATTTCACTTAGATTATGAAACTTATTGGCATAGAGTTGGGCAAAATAATTTCAAATTATTACTTTAATTTCCTTCTCATTGGTGGTGAGTTCACCTTTTTCATTTATGATACTAGCAATTTGGTTTTCTTCTTTCTTTTATAAATCAAATTGACCAGAGGTTTATCAGTTTTTTTGGTTTTTTCATAATACCAACTTTTGGTTTTATTTATTAATTCAATAGTTTTTTTTGCTCTCAATTTTATTAATTTCTCCTTTAAGTTTTAAAATTTCTAATTTAGTATTTAATTGGGGAATTTTGATTTGTTCATTCTCTAATTTTTTAGTTGCATCTTTAGTTCATTGATTTCCTTTCTCTCCAATTTATTCATGTAAGCATTTACAGCTATAATATCTCCCCTGAGAGTTGTTTTGAATGAATCCCACAGGTTTTGTTATGTTGTTTCATTATTATCATTATCTAGGATAAAATGGTAAATTCTTTCTATAATTTGCTTTTTGGTCCACTCATTTTTTAAAATGAGGTTATTTATTCAGTTTCCAATTTGTTCTGGGTCTATATCTCCTTGGCCCAGTATTGCATATGACTTTTATTGCATTGTGATCTGAGAAAGATGTTTTCACTAGTTCTACCTTTCTGCATTTGATCATTAGGTTTTTATGTCCTAGTAAATGGTCAATTTTTGTATAAGTTCCATGTACTGCAGAGAAAAAGGTATATTCCTTTCTATCCCCATTCAGTTTCCTCCATACATCTACCATATCTGATTTTTCTAACAATCTATTTACCTCCTTAATTTCTTTCTTGTTTATTTTATGATTCGATTTATCTAGATCTGAGAGTGGGAGGTTGAGGTCTCCCACTAGTAGAGTTTTGCTATGTATTCCTGTAGTTCTTTTAGCTTGTCCTCTAAGAATTTGGGTGCTGTCCCACTGGGTGCATATATATTCAATATTGAAATGACTTTATTGTCTATGGTACCTTTCATGAGGATAAAGTTTCCTTCCTTATCTCTTTTAACACTATTTTTGCTGCTGCTTTGTCTGAGATAAGGATTGCTACCCATGCTTTTTTTACTTCAGCTGAAGTAAAATATATTTTGCTCCAACCTTTGAGTATTTCTTTTTTAAATTTTCTTTCTATTCATATGCACATACATATTTTTAAAGTTATAAAATTTCTGAACACCCCCCTCCCATCCCCATCCCCTCAGCTCTGAACAGTCAAATTAGCATTGTACATACATATTTTTATAAACATGTTAACAGATTATCCATTTGCAGTATGAAGAATATATATATATATATATATATATATATATATATATATAATAGATAATTTTTATAAAGTATCCATCAGATTCTGAAGGATTACTTTGCTTTATTTTTCTTCCTCTGGCTTGGGATAACATTGTCCATAGCCAGTCTAAAATGGTTTTCCTAGATTTCTGAACTGCTGAGAGGAGCTACTTCCAGCAAGGTTGATCATCTCCCAATGTTGTTGTCAATGTGCACATTTTTCTCTTGGTTCTGGTCCTATTGTTCAGCATCAGATCCTGTAAAACATTTAATGCTTTCTCTAAATCTGACCATTTTCTGGTTTCTTATCAAATAATATTATTCCATAGTATTCATGTACCATAACTTGTTTAGCTATTCCCCAAATGATGGACAAACCTCAATTTCCAATTCTGTGCTACTACAAAAAGAATTGCTATGAATATTTTGGAACATTGGATCTTTTACCATTTTTTATGATTTTTTCTGGATATAGGACTAGAGTTGCAATTGATGGGTCAAAGGGAATGAATATTTTTAATACTCTTTGGTAATAGTTCCATATTGCTCTCCAGAAAGTTTAGATCCCTTAACAAATTCACCAGCAATGCATCAATGGACCAATCCTCCTACAACATCTCCAATATTGACCATTTTCCCTTTTTCTCTTCTTGGCCAATCTGATAGATATGAGGTGATACCTCAGTGTTGTTTTAATTTGCAATTCTCTAATCAATAATGATTTGGAGCATTTTTTCATATGATTATGTAAGTTTTAATTTCTTCATTTGAAAACTGTCTATTCAAATCATTTGACTATTTATCATTTGGGGAATGACTTGTAACCTTATAAATTTGATGCAATTTTCTATACATATTAGAAATCAAACCTTTATCAGAACTCTTAACTGTGAAGATTGTTTCCCAGCTTTCTACTTTCCTTCTAATTTTGGCACCATTGATTTTATTAGTGTAAAATATCTTAATTTAACATAGTCAAAATCATTCATTTTGCAGTTTATAATGTACTCAAATTTTTGTTTGGTATAAATTTATCTCCTTTATATAGATCTGATAGATGAGTATTTATTGGTCTATTAATTTATCTATGGTGTCATCCTTTATGTCTAAGCGCTGTACCAATTTTGACCTTATTTTGGTTTAAGGTATGAGATGAGAGTCTATGTCTAGTTTTTGGTCATACTTTTTGTCCAGTTTTCCCAACAATTACTGTCAAATAGTGTATTCTTATCCTAGAAGCTAATGTCTTTGGTTTCTCAAACAGTAGATTGCTCTAGTCATTCAATGTTTCTTTTGAACATATCCTAATTCACTGATCCATCACTCTATTTCCTAACCATTACTGGGAAGTTTTGTTGCCTGCTGCTTTATAGTACAATTTTAGATCTGGTAGAACTGGGTCGTCTTTCTTTACTTTTTTTTATCAATTCCTTTGCTCTTCTTGACCTTTTGTTGCTCCAGATGAATTATGTTACCATTTATTTTTAACTTGGTAAAGTAGTTATTTGGAAGTTTGATTGGTATGGCACTGAATAAGTAATTTAATCTGGGTAGAATTGCCATTTTTTATTATATTAGCTCTACCTAACCATGAGCACTGACATTTTTCCCCAATTATTTAGATCTTACTTTATTTGGGTGAGAAGTGCCATATAGAGTATTTCTTTATCTGTTAATTTGTCTTTTTAGCACCTTTGATGTCTAAATTCTATACCCATTTTCACCTTATTTTGTAATAGTATGTGATATGTGTGTTTATTTCTTTCTATTACCTTACTAGTTTCCAGTATTCCCATCAGTTTTTGCTGAATAGTGAGTGGTGTACTTCTGGAATGGGGCCAAGATGGTGACATGAAGCCCGAATGCTCCTGAAACCTTTCCCTACACAAAGCTAAATGAAGCCTCTGCATAGACATTATAGCTACCGATCCCACCCAACTGCCCACCCCCTAAAAATAAGATAAAAGAAAGTTTTCAACTATAGACATCATGGAGGATCTTTAGTGAATGTCTCTCTTTGGGGGAAAGGGGGAAGGTAAAGCACAGCTAGGCAGGAAAGCAGGAAAAGCAGTGGGAGGTTTTTAGCCAAAGTACAGCAAAGGGCAGCTAGATAGCAAGCCAGCAGGGAAGATCCCATCACAAAGATTAAGTCTGAACAATGGGAACACTGGGGCAAAAGTAAGGACTGGATAAGGAACTGATCCATGCATAAGCAGAGCCTTGACATAAAGGAGGAAACAAACCTCTGCATGAGCAACACCTTAGTTTGTGATATTCCACAGATCAGACCACCACCACCTCAGGGGAAAAAAAAAAACAACTTAGGTCTATACTTACTAGACTCCAGGACTAAAGCTCAAACAATCAGAATGAGCAAAAAACCTAAAAGAACATTAACCATAGAAAGCTACTATGCAGATACAGATGATAAAAATTCCACTTCAGAAGAATACAGTGACGTATTAGCTGCATGAGAAGTCTCAAAAGAGTCTATGAATTGGACTCAAATCCACAATGACATAGAGGAACTTAAAAAAGAATTTAAAAACTAAAGAAGGTAGGAAAAGGAAAAATGGGGTGGAAATGAGAGACAGGGAGAAAACTATTTTCATAATTGACCAAAGAATCCATCTCCTTTAAAAGTCGCAATAATTAACTGAAAAAGAATGTAATATGTCAAAAACTAAAATCAACTAACTGGAATAAAGAATGCTAATCATCTAAAACTTAAATTGACCAACCAGAAGGGGAATACAACTTAGCAAAGAGCAAAATTAACAAACTAGAAAAGGAAACATAAAACTAATTCGAGAAAATGAAACATTAAAAATTATAATTGGACTATTAAAATTGAATGAATCTGTTAGAGATCAAGATTCCATCAAACAAAGTCAAAAAGTTGAAAAAAATAATTGAAGAAAGCATAAAGTACCTTTCAGGAAAAGCAAATGAACTAGAAAATAAAACTTACAGTTACAAATTATTGATCTACCCCAAAGTCTAGACCAAAAAATAAAAGAACCTAGAAAATGTTTTTTAGGAAATTTTCAGGGGAAAACTGCCAAAATAAACTATATCTAAAAGTAAAATTAGCCCTAGAAAGAATAGACAGAACACCTCCAGATAGACCTCTGAAGAAAACTGAATGGGGATAAAAAAGAATACAGATTTTTCTCTGAATTACATGGCATTTTTGCCAAAATTGACCATGTATGATGGCATGAAAACCTTAAATTCAAATGCAGACAGGCAGAAATAATCGATGCATGCTTTTCAGATCATGATGAAATAAAAATTACATGTAATAAGGTCCCATTTAAAGATAAAACAAAAATTTATTTGAAACTAATTAATTTTAAAGGAGTGAAACACACAATAAATCATAGAAATAATCAAGCATTTAATTCAAGAAAAATGATGACAATGAGATAGTATATAAAATTTATGGGATTCAGTTAAAGCAGATTTTAGGGGAAATTTTAAATGCTTATATGAACAAAATAGAAGAGACCAATGAATTTCATATGCAACTGAACAGGCCGGTACAAAAACTAATTAAAAATCTCCAATTTAGTAGCAAATTAGAAATTCTGAAAAATAAAAGAAATTATTGAAATTGAAAGCAAGAAAACCATTGGTCTAATAAATAATGCTAAGAATTGCTTTTATGAAAGATCAGCAAAATATATAAAACTTTGGTTAATCTTATTTAAAAAATGAAAGAGGAAAACTTAAATTGCCAGTATCAAAAATTAAAAGGGTGAAATCACCACCAATGAAGAGGAAAATAAGAGATAATTTAGAGCTATTTTGCCAAGAAATTTGATAACTTGAGTGAAATGGATAAATACTTACAAAATCAAAACTTCAAAGAGTAATATAAGAGGAAATATAATACATAAATAGCCCTCTTATAGAAAAAAAACAATGAAACTATCAATAAATTGACTTAGGAAATGCCTCCAACTGCATATGGATTTACAAGTGAATTCAACCACACATTTAAGGAATAATTACTTCCAATTCCACATATGCTATTTTAAAAAAGGAGAGTTCTGCTAAATTCCTTTTATGACACCCTTATGATTCTGATACCTAAACCAGGAAAACACAAATGAGGCAAAGAAAATGATTGATCAATCTCCCAAATGAACATTCATTTAAAAATCTTAAGTAAAATTTTAACTAAGAGATTTCAGGAAATTATTACTAGAAAAAAAAAACACCATGATCAGATAGGATTTATATCAGCTAGGCAGGGATGGTACAATATTAGAAAAACAACATAAATGAACACATCAATAGAAAAATAACAGAAGTTATATAATTAACTCAATAGAAGCAGAAAAAGTCTTTGATAAGCATCTATTTCTATTAAAAAAAGAACTAGAAGGGTTGCTAGGTGGCACACTGGCTTGGGTGTCATGAGTACCTGAGTTGAAATCTGGCCTCAGACACTTAATAATTACCTAAATGTGTGGCCTTGGGCAAGCCACTTAACCCCACTGCCTTGAAAAAAAGAATCTAAAAAAGAAACAACTAGAGAGTATAGGAATAAATGAAACTTTCGTTTAAATAATAAGCAGTTATCTATCTGAAACCAACAAATATTATTTGTAACAGTATGAACAAGGGGTATTTTGAATAAGATCAAGGGTGAAACAAAGATTTCTATTATCAACATTAATATTCAATACAGTATTGAAAATGTTATCTCTAACAATAAGAAAAGAAAGAGAAATTGAAGGAATTAGAAATGGCAATGAGGAAGTAAAACTTTCTCACTTTGCAGATGACGGTATACATAGAGAACTTGAGAAAATCATCTAAAAAGCTACTTGAAATAATTAACCAATTTAGCGAAGTAGCAGGATATAAAGTAAACCTACATAAATCATCAGCATATATATATATATATATATATATATATATATATATATATATATATGTATGTATGTATGTATGTATATGAACAAGAAAACCTGAGGGAAAGAGAAATTCCATTTAAATCAACTGTTGACAACATAAAATACTTTGGAGTCCTAAGACCAATGCGGAAACTGTATGAACACAATTAAACAATTACAAAACATTTTCACAAACATAAAGTCAGTTCTAAATAATTGGGAAAATATAAATTGCTCAAAATGGTATGGTCAAAAATAATTTGGTTTTGTCAAAATTAAAAATGATAATTCTACCCAAATTAAATTACTTAATCTAGTACCATACCGATTGAACAACCAAATATCTATTTTATCAAGCTGTAAAATCAGTAACAAAATTTATCTGTAGAAAGGAAAGGTCAATAATATCAAGGAAATTGAAGGTGGTCTAGCTGAACCAGATCTAAAACTTTACTATAAAATGGCAGTCTCTAAGACTGCCTGGTACTGGATGAAAAATAGTATAATGGACCAATGGATTAAGATAGGTACAAAAGAAACAGTAGTAAATGAATATAGTAATCTGTGCTTTGACAAAGCTAAAAACATTAAGTTCTGTAATAAGAACTCATTACTTGACAAAAACTGTTGAGAAAATTGGCATATAGTGTGGCAAAAAGTAGACATAGACCCAGATTTCATACCCTATAACAAAATAAGGACAAAATGGTGACATGATTTAGACATCAATGAGAGACACCATAAACCAAAAAACAGAAGAAGAAATGTTCTATCTTTTGGATTTAAGGAAAGAGAAGAAATTTATATCCAAACAGGGAATAGAGTACATTATATATTGCAAAATGGATGATTTTGACTATTTTATATTAAAAGGTTTTTTCACTAATATAACCAATAACAACAAGGTAAGAAGAATGGAAAATAATGGAAAATAATTTTCACAGCTCAGGGTTCTGATAAAGATTTTATTTCCTTTTTTAATTTTTTTTGTTTTTTTGTTTTTTGCAAGGCAGAGGTTAAGTGACTTTCCCAAGGTCTTACAGGTCATACATAAGTGTCTATGGTTGAATTTGAACTCAGAAGTGAATCTAGAGCTGGTGATCTATCCACCTAGCTGCCCCAAAGGTCATGTTTCTAAAACATATAGAGAATTGAATCAAACTAATCAGTTACAAGTCTTTTCCCAAATGAACGGATAATTTTCTAATGAAGAAATTAACACTTTATATAATCACATGAAAATATGTTCCAGGGGCAGCTAGGTGGCAGAGTGAATAGAGCACTGGCCCTGGAGTCAGGAGTACCTGAGTTCAAATCCGGCCTCAGACACTTAATAATTACCTAGCTTTGTGGCCTTGGGCAAGCCACTTAATCCCAATGCCTAGCAAAAACTAAAAAAAAAAAAAAAAAAAAAAAAAAAAATATATATATATATATATATATATATATATATATATATTCCAAATCTTTATTGACTAGAAAATTGCAAATTAAAATAACTATGGGAAACCACCTCACACCCATAAGATTGGCTAAGATGACAAGAAGGGACAATGATGCTTTTTAGAGAGGTTGTTGGACATTTCTGCATTGTTGACATTGTTGTGAGTTAATCCAACCATTCTGGAAAGCAATATGGAACAATGTGCAAAGAGCATATCATTTGAATCTGTAATAAAAATGTTAGGTTTATATTCTGAAGAAATAAATAATGCAAAAAGTCCTACATGATCCAAATTATTCATAACATCTCCTTTTGTACTGCTAAAGAATCAGAAATTGAGGGGATACCCATCAATGGGGAATGATTGAACAAGTTATGGCATATGGATGTTATGGAGGCCTATTGCTCTGTAAGAAAACTTGAATGATTGGACTCTAGAAAAGCATAGAAAGAATTATAGGAACTGATGCTGAGCAAAGGGAACAGAACCAAGAGAATACTGTTGACATTAACAACAACTTATGAGTTTATTGTCTAAGATGAATGCAGCTCCTCTGAGCAACTAAAAGATCTAGGACAACCCTGGGAGACCTGTTATAGACCATGTTATCTAGGTCCAAACAAAGGGGAAAAAAACAACTTCAAAATCTGAATGAATTCTATTTTAACTCTTTAAAAAAATTCTCATATATTTTTCCTTCCTAACCCATGATTTTCTTTCTTTTTCCTCAGTCCTAATTCCTCTTATAGACAGGCTAATATGTAACCATGATAAACACAAATGTATCTTTTCAATGTTCACTAGATCATTCATTACTGAGGGCATTGGAAGAATGGAAGGAAATTCAATAGCATAAATATTCATGTAGAAGAAAACTTTTCATAGAATTTAATTGGAAAATAAAATAGAATATCAATTTTTAAAAACTGGCATTGAGAATTATGGAGACAGAATTTGTGGTCTCCACACACACAAAAAAAATGGGAAGAATAGAAAACCTAGAATCTTCAATGGTAAAACAATGATTCTGTATTCTGTCATTTCATAAGATATTGTCATATTTGTTTCAATTTTTAATATTGCTCATTTCTTATTTTACAATACTGTTTCATTAATCACAGGATCTGTTCTACCATTAGCAATCAATGATCACCCACTCTCTATACTAACTTTTGTGATCACTATGAGAGGTGCAATTAATATTTGGGTGAATATGAAGTTTTCTTGCCTCCATATAGAGTAGTGAATTAGTCTAGTCAATAATTTCCAAATTATTTTCAAAGATGCCTAACAAATTCACGTACAGCTTAAACAGCAATGTTCTTTTTCTTTCATCACCTTCCAATATTGTTTGTTCCTGCTTTTTGCCACCATTTTCAAATTATTTTAGATGTTTTAGATATTTATTTACTTATTTAGGGAATGGGAAGATCATTTACTTTCCTTGATGCTTGAACTTAAAAGACTTATACTATGAAGAATTTATATTAGAAGTTTAAGCAGAATTTGCACCACACCAAAGAAAAGTTGTGTGCTTTACATTGGCCAATTATCTTGTTTATTAGGCAGTAGAAGTAGAAAAGTGGACCTTTTTATTTTAATCTGAGCAAAAGACAGGAAAATGTATTGATCATAAAAGAGTTACCATGGTGGCAAAGAAGATCAAAATACATAAAGTCAAAATTCCTGCATTTTCAAAGCCTCAAAAATTGGTTTTCCCAAATATAAACAAAGAAATTATCAGAAATAAGAAGCAGATAGTTACATAATCTTTAAATAATATAATTACACATTTAAATTTAAGCAATTTATAGTGATAGTAAAGCACTTATGTAGTTTGAAAAAGTACAGATATGTAAAGCACTATGCCAAGAGTGAAAGAAATAAAGAGTAAAGTAAGGTAGTTCCTTATCTCAAAGGGATCAATATTAAAAAGTTATCATTTCTATAAAACTTTAAAGTTTGAAAAGTACTTTACATGTTTTCTCATTTGATTCTGGAAACACTGTGAAGAAACTGGCATTAAGATTCCCATTTTATAAATGAAAAATTAAGGGAGATTAAATGATTTGTACAAGGTCAAAAACCTAATGTACCTTAGGCAGAATTCAAACTCAAGTAAAAAAAAAGATAATAAAATAAAATTAATCAGAATGATGTGTGAATATAATTATTCAAATAGTCCCTCAAGAAGGAACTGGGAAATAGAAGTTCTGTATAAAAGTATAGGAATATAATGGAAGAATATAGTATATACTAGAATACTATATTTACATATAGCTTAGTTTTGCCAAATTGATTTATTCCTTACTTTTTTTAAAGTCATTTTCTCACAAAGGAAAACTTGAAGGTTAAGAGAACATTGGCATATATAAGGATATAACTTTGAACTCAAGAAATATTAGATCAGAACTCTAGAGATACATACAAGCACAACAGACAGGATAAAGATAGTGATAAAACAGAGGTAGCTAATTAGAAACATCTCTTCTGGTAGAATAATATACAGGAACAGAAAAAGAGAGATAATGAAAAATACACACACACACACACACATACACACACACACTGTTAGAGATAGAGACAGAATGACAGAAACAGTGACACAGAGAGAAACAGAGGGAGGGAGAAACAAAGACAGAAACTAAGAAACAGAGACAGAAAAAAAATTGATACCAATTTACCTGAAATCCCAACTAAATGGCTCTACAATCAGAAATCTTATATCAAAAAAAGAAAAGAAGACAATTTAGAACTTTCATATTGATTCCTTTCTTTTCACTTTCCCACTTTTTGCTTTATATACTACATTCTCTATTATATGTTTCTCCCTTGAGGCTCAAATGTATTTATGTATCTTTAGTTGTTCATCATTCTCTTCCCTTAAGGAATTGCCTTGTCTTAAACCTTTCTTTCTGAAAATACAGCATTTTAACTTCTAAACCTAGGAGTCCTTGCTATAGTCAAGTAAAATTCTAAGTAATACATTTTTAGTGTTCTGACTTTTGACTGATGAGTCAGTGGCCTCACCCCCTAGAAGATGTCAAATTTAATATATTTATAGTTGGAGTATTAAAATTGTTGAATTTGTCACTCCTAATTGAGTCCTAAGTAAGAAAAAAAAAGCAATTCATGGCATGCCCTCTGTAAGCTGTCATAAACAGGAATTTGAGGTAGAACTAAATTCTCAAAGACTTGACAACCTATGATTAGGATGTTTTAATTTAGTGGACACACCAAACTCCTTTTGACATCTAAAGGGTTGAGTGCCATAAATAATCTATTTTTTTGCACCAAGTCAGATTTAGAAAGAACAAAAACGAGGTAGCATTTGAAAGAAATAGTCACTAGAGGGGTTGATTATAACAGTACACTGAAATCAAAATTGTATTGTGTAATTTCAGACATGATTTTTATAACAGAAATGACTCAAACATTCAGGTTTTAGAATTTAATGTTTTTGAAATATGAATCATCTATCAAAAAGTGAATATAATTAACATACTATCATGCTATATGTTCGTTCATATTTAAATTCCTATTGTATGAACTATATAATTATAGTAAAATATATTATGCCATTTTAAATTCTTAAGATACCAAAATCAGAAGAGAACTCAGAGACCATGTGAACTCTGCAGCTACAAAAGAATTGCTTCTACAACATACTGGATAACTGTTTGCATAGCCTTTTGATGAAGTCTTTTTGTAAATTATTTCAGAAAATATACCCAAACATATTCCATTGCATTTGAAGATAATTCTAGTTATTCTATTCTCTATTCTACCCCTTTCAATATCAAGCCTAATCCTGTCCCAGAGGTCTGAATCATTTTTCCCTTGCTTCTCAAAATGGGTACAAACAGAAATAGTTCAATCACTATTCCATATAAAATTATTTGCAATATATGAGGCAAGCTATTATTTCTGTTCTCACTGCCCACCAAGTTTCTTTTTTTTAGATTAAATTTTTATAAATCCTCTATTCAATTCAATATGATGATACAACCATCATTTTCTTCTACTATGGTGTTCCTCAAATTTATCAATATACTAACTAAAATCTATAACTTTAGTATGAACACAGCAGAATATAGTACATTTGCCACCTTCCTAGATGTCAGCACAACGCCTTTCATTTTTTTTTAGGTCTTTGCAAGGCAAATGGAGTTAAGTGGCTTGCCAAAGGCCACACAGCTAGATCATTATTAAGTGTCTGAGACCAGATTTGAACCCTGGTCCTCCTGACTCCAGGGCCGGTGCTCTATCCACTGCGCCACCTAGCTGCCCCACACAATGCCTTTCTTAATGAAGCCTAAATTGTATCACCTTTTTGTATTGTTTTTTGAAGTTTACAATTTTCCCCAATCTCACTTCCATCCCCCCCATAGAAGGCAGTCTGAAAATCTTTACATTGTTTCCATGTCATACATTGATCAAAACTAAATGTGTTGAGAGAGAAATAATATCCTTAAGGATAAAAAAAAAATAGATGAGATACCAAAATTACATAACAAGATGCCTATTAAAAAATTAAGTTAAAGGTAATAGTCTTTGGTCCTTACTAAAACTAAACAATTCTTTCTTTGGAAATAGATGATTGAATCATCTTTTAAATAGCCATATCACAATTCTAAGTCTTATTGAGTCAAAACTCTTCTGAAATCCAAAGATATATATAATATGAACTGCTGTCATGTTACATGTTCCATTTATTGTAATCTTTAATCTGCTTTTTTCTTTCACAAAGTGAAGGACTAAATTTATTTGCTTAATTAATATTTGTTTTAATTTCTTCACAAATTATTGTCTTTTCCTCCTAATCTTCAGAAATTGTCTCTTAAATATCAACATCTGGATATTCTATAGACTCCTCAAAATTAACAAGTACAATACAAAAATCATTATCTTTCTCCCCAGGTCCTCCCCACTGCCAAATTTCCTTATCACTATCAAAAGTACTACCATGCTCCCAGTCATTTGGCAACATTTTTATCATTCTCAACTCTTCACTTTCATCTTCCCTGTGTATCAAAATGCTATCAAGGTATTTTTTTCCACCTTCATAGCATCTCTTGTTTAAGACCCATTCTCTTTGCTTTTAGAACTGCCAGGAGTTACTAGAAAACTGGCAGTGTACATTTATTATAGAAAATATAGAGGTTAGCAACAATATAGGAAGAATAATGAGCATGATACCAAAGTATGAGGAAAGATACAATTAAAGAAAGAAGTTGGCAAACAAAAGTGATCATTTCCTTGAATTTCTGCATATAAAGAAGATAAAATATGCATTCTAATGCAAAAAAGAAAAATTGGACCTAATCACAGGGAAACATTGGGATGAGATCTTTGATTGGAATGTGAATCTGGAAGTTTATATGGTAATTAGATTAAGCAAATTGTGGGGTATATGAAGTAGCATTATATTAAGCAATTGTTGTTCAGTCATTTTAGTCCTATCCAACTCTTAAAACCAATGCCCTTTGGGGTTTTCATGGCAAAGATGCATTTTTCTTCTCTAGTTCAATTTACAAAACAGAAAATTAAGACAAATGGGGGTTAAATGAATTAAGTTCACACAGCTGGAAAAGATCTGAGACCAAATTTAAATTCAGAAAGAAAAAAAGGAGGCATAAATATAAATGATATCTATTGAATT
Organism: Macrotis lagotis; assembly: GCF_037893015.1. Taxonomy (NCBI): domain Eukaryota; kingdom Metazoa; phylum Chordata; class Mammalia; order Peramelemorphia; family Peramelidae; genus Macrotis; species Macrotis lagotis. Next base: position 193,898,360 of record NC_133664.1, on the reverse strand, counting down.
ATATTATAAGCCATATAGACAGAAAAGGGGAAAGATGAAATATTTGGAACTGTTATTATTTCTACCCTCACAACTCTTGTAAAAATATTTTCCTCCTGCTCTCATAATTCTCTGGTATAGGTCCCCATCACTTCACATGCAATAGTCTGATGGGTGATTTGAGTCATACTCCTCTCACTTTCACACATTCACTAATTAGCTCTCAAATCAATGTTCTTAAAGCACACACGCACACACACACACACACACACACACAATAAGTTACCATAAAGCATGTTATTTGTTTTTTTAGCATCTTTCATGGGAGGCTTCCAACTTTTCCTGATGAAAAGACTAGAGCTAAATAGAAAATTTGAACATCAAACGGGAGACTTAAGAGATACATGAAAAGGTTAAAAATGGGGGGGGGGTAAAGAAAAAAGTGCTATCCAATAAGATGAACCTGGATATATCCCCTCCTGAGAGAAAGATTCTCATAACTTTTAAGAATTATAACTCTATTAGAGAGAATATGCTTAGCCAGAAGTGATGTACACTCATGATTTATCTGTGCAACTGCTATCCAGTATAATGAAACTGGCTATTTTCCTACCTAGGAGAAAGATTGTAATAACTCTTGATAACTGTAACTCTATTAGAGAGATTATAATTAGTCAGAAGTGATAGTCACTCATGATTTAGCTGTGACTCAGATAGAATGATTTAAAAACAATACCTCCTTTAAAAGGGGGTAAGTTAGATGATTGGAGGATGGAGGAGATTGAATGGGTAAAATCTCAATATATTAAAAGGCACAAAGGACCTACTGCAATAGAAGGGAAGAAGAGAGGCAGTGAGAAACACCAGAATCTTACTTTCATCAGATTTGGCTTAAAGTTAACATACACTCAGTTAAGCTAAGAAAGTTATCTTATCTTTGAAGTATTAAAAGGGGAAAAGCGGGGGGGGAGGGAACTAAAAGAAGAAAGGAAATGAAGAAGGGGCAAAGCTAAAGGGGAAAGAAAAGGGAGACAGGTTGGATATAGGAGGGTAAATAAACTGAAGGTAGTGGTATTGAGAAACAAAATACTGGGGAATATGGATAAAGTGAAAATGGGGAAAAATACAAACAGGGAAAATAGTAAGGAGGGCAATAAAGACTTAGTAATTATAACTTTGAAGGTGAATGGAATGCACTCTCCCTTAAAACATGAGCAAATAGCAGAATCGAGTAAAAACAAAATCCTATATTATACTGCTTAGACGAAACTCATTTGAAGCAGAGAGAGATACATATAGAGTAAAGGTAAAATGTTGGAGTAAAATGCTTCAGTTGAAGTGAAAAAAAACAGGGGTAGCAATCCTTATCTCAGATAAATCAGCAGTAAAAATATATAATGGTAAAAGTGATAAGAAAGGAAAGTATATCTCCTTAAATGGTACCATAGACAATAAAGTAATTTCAATACTATATATGTTTTGCACCCAATGGTATAGCATTCAAATTCTTAGAGGAGAAGTTGAAGGAGTTATAGGAAGACATAGTCAGCAAAACTCTACTAGTGGGAGAGCTCAATGTCCCGCTCTCAGATTTACATAAATCTAACCATAAAATAAACAATATGGAAGTGAAGTAGGTAAATAGATTGTTAGAAAACCTAGACATATAGACTTATGGAGGAAACTGAATGGGGATAGAATGGAATATACTTTTTTTTTCCTGAAGTACATAGCACTTACACAAAAATTGACCATGTACTAGGCATAAAAACCTAATGATCAATTGCAGAAAGGCAGAAATAGTGAATAGTCTTTCTCAGATAATAATGCAATAAAAATCACATATAATATTGGACCAGGGAGCTATAGACCCAAAACTAATTGGAAACTAATTTTTAAAGAATGAGGGGATCAAACAACAAAATATGGAAATAATTAATTATTTCATCTTGAATAATGACAATGATAACCAAACTACCAAAATCTATGGGATATACTCAAAATGGCTGTCAGGGGATATAATTATATCTTTAAATGCTTACATGAATAAATTAGAGAAAGAGGAAATCAATGAATTAAATATGCAACTAAAAAATTAGAAAAAGAGCAAATTAACCCTACCAATTAAATACCAAATTATAAATTATAAAAATTAAAGAAAAAATTAATAAAATCAAAAGCAAAAATTCTATTTAGTTAACAAATAAAATCAATAATTTGTTTTATGAAAAAAACAATAAAATTGATCAACCTGGGGTCAAATTGATTAAAAAAAGAAAGAAGAGAACCATATTGCTAGTATCATAAATGAAAAAGGTGAGCTCATGACCAATGAGGAGGAAATTAAAGTAATAATTCGGAATTATTTTGCCCAAATCTATGCCAATAAATTTGATAATCTAAGTGAAATGGACAAATATTTGCAACATATCAGTTGCTCAGGTTAAATGAAGAGAAAATTAATTACCTAAATTGCTCTATCTCAGAAAAAAAAAGATATTCAGCAACTCATTATTGAAATCCATAAGGAAAAAGACTCCAGAGTCAGATAGTTTCACAAGTGAATTCTATCAAACATTAAGGAACAATTGGTTCCAATTCTATATACACTCTTTGGAAAAATAAGTGAAGATGGAACTCTGTCTTGCTCTTTTTATGACAACAATATGGTGCTGATACCTAAATCAAGAAGAGTTCAAACAGAGAAAGAAAACGATAGACCTATCTCCCTGATGAATATAGATACAAAAATCTTAAATAAAATCTTAGCAAAACAATTACAAGTTATCACTAGGATAATAGATCATGACCAAGTAGGGTTTGTCCTAGTAATACAGGGTAGGTAAAATATTAGGAAAACTGTTAGTGTAATTAATTATGTCAATAACAATACTATCAGAAAATATATGAACATATCAATAGATGCTGAAAAAGCTTTCAAAAGAATACAGCACCCATTCCTATAAAAACACTAGAGAGAGTGTAGGAATAAATGGATTGCTCCTTAGAATAATAATCAGTATTTATCTGAGACTACCAACAAGCATTATATGCAATGGGGATAGGCTAGAGGTATTGCCACTAAGAGCATGTGTGAGAAACAAGGATGCCCATTAGCTTCACTACTACTCAATATTGTATTAGAAATGTTAGCTTCAGCAATAAGTAAAGAAAAAGAAATTGAAGGAATTAGAATTGGGAAGGAAGAGACAAAACTCTCACACTTTGCAGATGATATGATGGTATACCTAGAGAATCCCAAAAAATCCTCTAAAAATCCTCTAAAAAGAAATAATTAGCAACTTTAGCAAAGTTACAGGATATAAAATAAATGCTCATAAATCCTCAACATTTCTATATATCTAGGAAGATGCAGCCAAAAGATCTAGAAAGAGAAATCCCATTCAAAGTAAACTCAGACAATATAAAATACCTGGGAGAATTCCTACCAAGGCATGCACAGAAACTTTTTGAAAACAATTGCAAAATACTTCTCACACAAATAAAATCACATTTCAATAACTGAGCAAAAGCTAACTGCTCATGGAGAGGTTAGAGTAACTACAGTATGACTTCTATGAAACACCTTTCAATTGCCAATTGAAAATGGTCTAAAAATGTGCACCTGAGGAAAAATTAACCTACAAAGTTAACCTAGGGATTTATTTAGAGATACGAATCTATTATCATCATACTGCATTATCAGTATTGACTCAACTATAGTTCACAAGCACTTTTATAGGATGATAAATATTTGTAAAGACAAATACCAAACTCTTAACAGTACCATAAGTAAGTTATTTTCAAAGTTAATTTTTCATTCTTTTTCAATGCCTTCATTTCATTTCCAGGGTGTAAATGAAAAGGAAAAAAATGTCTAAAATTTATTTTGAAAACTGAAAAAAGGGGTAATTGAAAGAGGTATAAAGAAATGCCTTCAACTAGATTGTACCCAGAATGTTTTTGAACCATTACAATTTCTATTTCTTAAAATGGGAAAAATTATTCAGAAAATTTCTAAAGTCACTGACACCAAGAAAATATTATATTATATTATGCTGTGCTTTGATTGTTATGTTATATTAATTATGTTATATTATTTTGTGTTTTTTTCAGGTCATCTCACATCATATTGTGAACTGTGTCATATCATATATTACATCATATTAAGTCATATCATATCACATCTTATATATCATATATATCATTTGTATTGTGTCATATCAAATTATGTTATGTCATATCATATTATATCATATGGCTTTATATTTTATCATTGTATTATACTATACTATCTCATACAATATACTCTACCACTCTACACTATACTTACTTTGCAACATAATGCAATATGATACTGTATTTCTCTATGCTACCCATGCTATTATATATAGCGCTAAACTGTCATATTTATTATATTACATTTATATGATTATATTATTTTTCTGTTATACTATATTACATTTGTTTTGTTCATATTATTTTATTTCCTTCATATATATACATAAACATATATGTACATATAATATACTACATCTGACTTTACTAAAAGATTAAATGCATTAAATTTTAAAAGTCTTTTTAAGATTCAAATTTTAGGCTGCATGTGCGTTCTAGTTTTATTCTTATATGTCTTGAATTATTTACACAAAAATATTTTTCAAGAGAAATCTGGTAAATGTAGACATCACCTAATTCACTTTAACCTGTTATTAAAGCAAGGAATATATGATTATAAAAAAGGGATGGGCAGCTAGGTGGTGCAGTGGATAGAGCATTGGCCCTGGAGTCAGGAGGGCCTGAGTTCAACTCGAGCCTCAGACACTTAATAATTATCTAGCTGTGTGACCTTGGGCAAGTCACTTAACCCCATTGCTTTGCAAAAAAAAATAATAAAAAAGGGAATATGATGCAAAATCTGTAATGCAATAATTTATGCATGCATGGATTCTATTTCTTGAATGTTTTTACCCATGTTTGTTAAATATTTATATATTTTTTCATATTTCAGTTTATAAATTTCAACAATAATTTATAGAATTAAATCATGTTATTATATGGGACCATATCATGAATAAAGCAGGCAGTTACTATGAAAACTATTTTGACTTGAAACATGAATCATTACAAAGATTCCTGATAACTTATAATCTGGCCTCCACTTGAAGATTTCTGGAAAGTTAAGGTATTCAGTACTTCTCAAGATATCACATGTATTACTCAATAACTATTATTGTTAGAAACTTATCTTTACAATGACTCAAAATCTATAATGCTGAAATTTCTATCCATTTCCCCTTATTCTACTTTGTGGAGGCAAAGAACAAATTTAGTTTATCTCAGTTACTCAAGGAAAGATCCAAGCACTGACTGCTGCAAGACACCAATTACCTGTGAAAAGACAAAAATAGTATGTGCACTCTTCCTCTATTATCTTTTGCTTCAGTTAGTCCACCAAGGAGTTAAGAAAGAAATAAAATTGGGAATGTATGCTCTAAAACCCCAGATCACAAAATTGAAGATTTGTCAATTCCCCAAGTGTTACCTAAACCTTTTACCCAAACAAGACATATTGTCTTTTACTGGGAGGAAGGTCAAAAGGAAAATTTTCTGGACTCAGAGTCAAAATACCATGGTTCAAATCATCCCCCCACCCCAGACACTTGCTGACAGGACATAAATCAATTAGACTCTCTTAAAAATGAGGCTTTTTTGGGGGGTGGGGGTGGCTAGGTGGTACAGTGGATAGAGCACCAGCTCTGAAGTGAGGAGTACCTGAGTTCAAATCCGACCTCAGACACTTAATAATTATGTAGCTGTGTGGCCTTGGGCAAGTCACTTAACCCCATTTGCCTTGCAAAAAAAATGAGTATTTTTGCTTAAAATGAGTGTGAAAATATATTTACCACTTATCTCCCAATTTTGTCTTTAGGGTTTTTCCTTTTAAAAAATTGTACTTATTTCACTTTCCCCACTTACATATAAAAATGGTTTTTAACATTTGCTTCTAAAACTTGGCTTTTGAAATTTCCTCCTTTGCTCTCTCCTTATTTCCACACCTCATTGAGAAAGATAGCAATTTGATGTAGGTTATACATGTTCATTCAATCAAAACATTTTCATAATAGTCATATTGTGAAAACAAACATAGATTTAAAAAATCCTCAAGAAAATAAAGTAAAAAATTATGCTTCAATCTGTGTTCAAACACTATCATATTGTTTTTCCTATCTTGAATTATTGCATTAAAGAGAATAGTTAAGTCATTCACAGCTGATCTTACAGTATTGTTATTTCACTTTAAATCATCTCATATGAGTCTTTGCAGACTTTTCTGAGAGTGTCCTGTTCATCCTTTCTTAGAGCAGAATTAGTATCCCATCACCATCATATACCACAATTCATTCAGTCAGACCCCAATTGATGAGCATCTCCTCAATTTCCAAACCCAGGCTAACAGAGAAAGTTGTGATAAATCTGTTTGTACATTTGGATTCTCTATTTTTCCTTTTTTATCTCTTCTGAGATATAGAAGTATTACTAGCGGTCAAAGGGTTTTATAACACTTTGAGCATAGTTCAAAATTCTTCTACAGAAAGGCTGAATCAATTCACAACTCCACCAACAGTGCATCAGTGTCTTATCATTCCCACAAGTCCACCCACACTTTTCACTCTTCTAATCCTATCAGTCAATCTAATAGGCATGAGGTATTTCTAATTTGTATTTCTCCAATCAATAGTGGATAAGAGCAATTTTTCATATTGATGTGGATAGCTTTGATTACTTCATCTTAATACTATTTATATCTTTTGATCATTTATCAGTTGGGGAATGAATGTTCATTTTATAAATTCAGGTCAGTTATCTATGAGTTTACAAAATGAGGGCTTTATAAGAGTCAGTTGCTATGAAATATCTTTACTAACTGTATTTCCCTTTATCCTATTCTTCCTGCTGATTCTATTTTCCATCCTGTCTCTCCTCAAAAGTATTTTCTTTCTTACTATGTGCTTTCTCAATCTGCCCCTCTTCCAACACCACCCATACCTTTATTTTTACCCTTTTTTCCAACTTTAAAGTACGGTAAAATAGATAGTTGCATTCTCAATTGGGTATTTATGTTATTCCCTCTTTGAGGCAATTCTGAAGACAGTAAGAATTACTATACACTCTTCTTCAACTTTGTCCCCCTTTCTTTCACTGTAAAAGTTTTTTCTTGCCCCATTTAATTGAGATAATTTGCTCAATTACACCTTTCCCCTTCTAGCGTATTCTTCTCTTTTCCTTTTGGCTAAATGTGCATTTTATGACCTAATTAGTTTAATCCCATTACATGTAATGCTTGTTGATAATTTCTATCATTTTAAGGAAACTTTCATTTATTCCTATGGTCTCTAGTGTTTTTAATAGGAAGATGAATTTTGTCAAAAACTTTTTCAGCAGCTATTGAGGTAATCATATGAATTCTGTTTGGTTTGTTATTGATATGGTCAACCATACTGGTAGTTTTCTTAGTATTGAACTATCTCTGCATACAAGATATAAAACTTGCATGATTATGGCATATTATTCTAGTGATAACTTGTTAGAATTGCTTTGCTAACATATATTTTTTAAAATTTTGCATCCATATTCTTTATGGATACTGGTCTATAGTTTTCCTTCTCTGTTTTGACTCTTCCTAGTTTGAGTTTCGGCACCATATTGGTGGGCATAGCAGAGGTCCCAGCTGCTACATAGCAAGCCAGCAGGGAGGATCCCAAGGCCAAAGTCTGAGCTCTGAGTACAAAGGGATAAAAGATAACACTGGGTTAGGAAGGACCAACTGCTAATTCAGAACCTGTACTTAAAGGACAAAAAAAAAAAAACCTCTGCAAAGGCCTTGAAAAAAAGAGCCCTGACTTCATTTTTAAAGAACTTCTACAGGAAAATTGTCCCAAGAGCAAAATAGAATGGACTGAACAGGCAACATCTTGGTCAATGACAAGCCAAAGATCAGAATCCAGTCCAAGTCAAAAAAAAATCTTGGATCTATACTCCCTATACCCCAGGAACAGAGCTAAAACAACAAAAATGAGCAAAAAAACTAAAAGAACCCTCACTAGAGAAAATTACGTTACAAAAATGACAGCAATACCATGTTTGAAGAAGAAAGCAGTGAAAAATCACACATAGGGGAAAGTAGGAAAGCAGTGTATAGATGGGACTTACAAACAAAAGCTCATCAAAGAGGCTAAAAGAATTTAAAAACCATGGAGCCAAGATGGTGGCATGAGAACAGGCTTTCCTAAGCACTTTCTCCAAAATATTCCAAAAACCTTGAAATTATAGCCCTAACTAAATTTTTGAGAGACAGAACCCAAAGAAAGATTCAGTGAACCAATTCTTCAGCCCAAGGTAATCTGAAAGATCAAGGGAAAGCTCTGTTCCACATGGGTGGAGGTGGCAACAGCAGAGCCAGGATTATTGTGCTGGACCAGTCTTCCAGGAACAGCATGCTGGGCACCTGAGCACCTGGGTCTCAGGGAGGACCAGCTCATGACATCAGAAGCAGTTTCCTGAACTGGAAACACAGGGAACACAAACCACAACTTGGAAGTTCAGCAGGGAAATCCCTGCCAGAGTGAGTGGGAACCAGTATGGCCCTCAGTGCAGTGCTGATGCCAGAAAAGAGAAGCAGGCATGCCTGCAGCTGTTTCCAGAGTGTTCAGCCCTGTGAAGGTAAGGGGGTAAGGGAGACTGTCATGGTTTCTCCCCTGGCCCTGGGACAGGGCTCTTGTGCTTTGTTCATATTCAGAACCTGGTTGCAGTCTGGGACACCCCATGGCCATAAAGCAGGGATACTCCTCACAGCTCCAGGGCAGAAGGGACTGCTTGTGGTTGTTCACAGACTAGAGCACAGGCAGGAGAGCAGTCAGAGCCTCTCATAAGACCTTGAAGGAGCTGAGGTCCTTGCTTGGTTGTTCCAATAGTACTCAAAAGCTCAAGAAGCACCACAAACCAGGAACAGGCTAGAGAAAAAAGTAAACAGGTCCTAACTGGAGGACCAAAACACACACTCAGAAGATGAGAAAATTCAGGCATCTGCATATAAATCCTCCAAGAAATATAGAAGTTAGTCTCAGGCTATGGAAGAGCTCAAAAAAATATTTTGAAAATAAAGTAAGAGGCGTGGAACCAAGATAGTGGCAAGAAAAGATCATGTCTTAGGGTGCTCTCTCTCATAAAACTCATAAGCTAAGGACTCTAACTAAATTTTCTAGAGACAGAACCCACAGAGGGACCCAATGAGGAAGTTCTCCTACTCAAGGTAACCTGGAAAAGAACAGAAAGGCTCTGCTCCCCGAGGTTGGAGGGGTGGCCCTCCAGAGGGGAGGCCCGCCAGAGTGAAAGAACTTCAGCCTCCCGGAGGCAGGCCCAGGGCAATGGGAGTCGCAGCTCACAGCCGTGGGGGAGTCTCCTGAGCTACACCATGGGGAGCACTGGGCACAAATTGGGGGAACATTGGGGGCCCTCTGCCAGAGTTAGCACATGGAGCCCAGCCCTCAGGGCACACAGCAAGCAGCTTGGCAAGCACAGCCCAGATCCTGGAAACAGAAGCAGGCAGAGCTGGTAAGCAGGAGCCCCCAGGGCATGAGCCCATTGAGCTGAGGGATGGGAGTGAAGAGAGAGACTGCAGAGCTCTGCCCCTGGACCAGGACTCTGGGGCACTGCACACATTCAGATTCTGATCACATTCTAGGCCCCCTCATCGAACAGCAGGGGCGCCCTCCACCTCAGCCCCATGGCAAAGAGGGGATGCTTATGGTCATTCACAAACCAGGAGGGAGGACAGAGCCTCACACACTGAGACCCTTGTGGGAGTTTCCCAAAAGCTAAGGAAGCACCCCCAAGACAGGCTAAGGCTGAGAGAATGAGCAAGCAGAGAAAATAGAGGAACACAATTGAGAAATATTTTGCAAATGAACCCAAAAAGGGTCAAAATACTCATTCTGAAGATGAGGAAGCACAAGCTCCTGCATCTAAAGACACCAAGAAAAACAGAAATTGGGATCAGGCTATGACAGAGCTCAAAAAAGACTTTGAAAATCAAATGAAGGAGTTAGAAGAAAAACTGGGGAAAGAAATGAGAGAGATGCAGGAAAAACATGAAAATGAAGTCAGCAGCCTAGTCAAGAAAATCCAAAAAAAAAAAAAATGCTGAAGAAAATAGCATGCTAAAAACCAGCTTAGGTCAAATGGATAAAATAGTTCAAAAAGTTGTTGAGGAGAAGAATGATTTGAAAAGCAAAATTGGCCAGATGGAAAAAGAGATAAGAAAACTCTCTGCAGAGAACAAATCCTTCAGACAAAGAATAGAATTCAAGGAGATTGATGAATTTACCAGAAATCAGGAATCAATACTTCAAAACCAAAAAAATGAAAAATTAGAAGAAAATGTGAAATATCTCATTGAAAAAACAACTGATATAGAAAACAGACTTAGAAAAGGTAATTTAAAAATTATTGGAATACCTGAAAATCATGATCAGGTAAAAAGCCTTGACATCATTTTCAAAGAATTACTACAGGAAAATTGGCCTGGTATTCTAGCAGAGGACAAAATAGAAATGGACAGAATCCACCGATCCCCCGAGAAAGATCCTAAAAAAATCTACCCCTAGGAATATTATAGCCAGAGCCAGAACTCCCAAGTCAAAGAGAAAATATTACAAGCAGCCAGAAAGACAGAATTCAAATATCATGGAGCTGCAGTCATGATCACACAGGACTTAGCTGCAACTACATTGGAAGCTTGTAAGGCTTGGAATATAATACACCGGAAGGTGAAAGAGCTTAGAATGCAGCCAAGAATCAACTACCCAGCAAGGCTGAATATCCTCTTCCAGGGAAAAAGATGGACTTTTAATGACCAGGGGAATTTCCAATGTCCCTGTTGGCATGGCCAGAGCTGAACAGAAGGTTTGATTTTCAGATACAGGACTCGAGTGAAGCATAGAGATTGGAGAAAAAAGGGAAAATATGAGGGACTTAATAATGATGAACTTCATGTATTCCTGCATAGAAAAATGACTTTTATAATATTCTTATGAACCTTCTCAGTTAATAGAGCAGGTAGAGGGAGCTTTTATAGTTGAAGCACAGGAGACAACTGAATTCAAAGCTAAAATGTGGTGTCAAAATGGAGTCAATAGAAAAAATGGAAATGTAATGGGAGGAAGAAAATGGAGAAGGGGAATAGGCTAAGATGTTTAATAAGATTTTTCTTTATTACAATGAACTATTGCAGTGATATGGAAGGGGGGAAGGCAAGGGGAAATGAGGGAAACTTTGCTTTCATCAGAGGTGGCTAGGAAAGGAAACAGCATGTATACTCAATGGGGTATAGGCATCTGGAGTAAGAAGGAGAGAGAGGGGGGACAGGAGGAAGTGGTGAGGATGTGAATGATGGAGGAGAGGATGGACCACACATTTTCTTTGTTACTTCTTGCAAGGGGCTGGGATTGGATGGCCTGTCCGGGACCATAGGGCTAGGTGGATGCTGGGCCTAAGGGGTGGTATGGGGGCTCAGGGCCTCTTGGCCCCAGAGCTGGGGATCTGTCTGCTGTGCCACTCAGCTACCCTACAGTAGAGTCAGAATGAAAGGAGATAGAAAATACAGTACATGGTAGTGGAGAAATATGAAAGGAGGGAGTTGTGCTTGGCAATGGCAACCATGGAAAAATATGGAAGTAACTTTTGCAATGGACTTACCATAAAGATTGTGATCCACCCATGACAGAGTTGTTGGTGTTAGAACAAAGACTCAAGCACATTTATTATTATTATTATTATTATTATTTGGAGGGGGGTGCAGGGCAAATGGGGCTGGGAGGCCTGCCTGGGTCCACATAGCAGGGTGATCTTTGGGTGTCTGGGGCCAGATTTGGACCCAGGTGCTCCTGGCTCAAGGGTCAATGCTCTGTCTGCCACCTAGCCACTGCTACTATTATTATTATTTTATTTTATTTTGGGTCTTCTTTTCCTTTTTTTTTTTTTGGTTTTTGAGGGGCAGTGAGGTTCGGGTGGATTGGATATCCCATGGCTGGGTGTTTGTTGGGCGTTTGGGGCGAATGTGGGTTTTGGTGCTTGTGGCTCCAGGGCTGGTGCTCCATCCATTGCGCCACCTGGCCATAGCTACAATTATTACTATTATTTTTTTAATTTTAATTTTTCTCTCCCCTTTATCACTCAAGCAAATCTATATTTATGGGGGGAGGGGGTATTTCATTTACTCTTAAACATGAATATTTTATTAATGTAAATAAAACATTATTTGTGCAAAATGAGAATAAATATTAAAAATGTAAAAGAAAAGAAAAAGAAAATCAAGTAAGGGAGGGAGAGGAAAAATAGGGAAGAGACCTGTGTGAGATGCAGGAAAAAATCTGAAAGCCAAGTCAACAGCTTAGTCAAGGTTATACAAAAATGGCTAAAAATCTAGTTTAGGCCAAATGGAAAAGAAACCGTTCAAAACAGTTAATGAATAGAAAAATACCTTAAAAAGCAGAATTAGCCAGACAGAAAAGGAGATAAGAAAACTCTCTGAAGAAAGCAAATCCTTCAAATGTAGAATGGAGCTAAAGGATTCTGATGACTTTGCAAGGAATCAAGAAACAAGAAAGACAATATCAAGAGAAGGAAAAATTAGAAGAAAACATGCAATGTCTTATAGAAAAAACTATGAATCTGGGAAACAGAGTATAGGCCCTGGAGTCAGGAGTACTTGGGTTCAAACCCAGCCTCAGATACTTAATACCTAGCTGTGTGGCCTTGGGCAAACCACTTAACCCCATTTGTCTTGCATAAAAATTATTGGGCTAACTGGAAAAAAGAGCCTTGACTTCACTGTTAAAGTACTTCTACAGGAAAATTGTCCTGATATCCTAGAAGCAGAGAGAAAAATAGAAATTGAGAGAATCCACCAATCTCCCCCTGAAAGAGATCCTCAAAAAATAACCCCCAGGAAATTCCTGAACTACCAATTCAAAGAGAAAATATTACAAGTAGTCAGAACAGAACAATTCAAATATAGTGGTGCTGCAGTCAAAATTAAAAAGGACTTAGCAGCATCCACATTAAGGGCTTGTAGTACTTGAAATATAATATTCCAGAAGGCAAAAAAGCTTGGAATGCAGCCAAGAATCAACTACCCAGCAAAACTGAACATCCTCTCCCAGGGGAAAAGATAGATTTTCAGGGAAACAGGGGAATTTCAAATCTTCCTGTTGAAATGGCCAGAGCTGAACAGAAAATTTGATCTTCAAGTACAGCACTCTGGAGAAACCTAGAGAGAGTAGATGAGAATGGTAAATTATGAGGGATTTAAGGATGATGAACTGCCTGTATTCCTTCATGGGAAGATGATATTGACAAAACTCATTAACCTAGAGCAGTTAGAAGGAGATTTTATAGTCTAGAGAGCCAAATTTGAAGGTATAATTGATTTTAAAAATGAAGTCAATGGTTTAAAAGGAAATATACTGGGAGAAAGGAAAAGAGAGGTAGAATAAACTAAGATATTTCACTTAAAAGAGTCCAGAAATAGCTTTTGCAATTGTATGGAAGGGAGAAGGTGAGGGGGATTAGGAAGCCTTTATTCTCATCTGAAATGGCTCAGAAATGTAGAAGAAAAAGGAGAGAAAGGAGACAGGAGAAAGGACACATGGCAAGGGAGGGGAGGATGTATGGAATAATGGAGGAGGTACATCATGGCAGAAGACAGTCAGATAAAGTACATTTTCTTTTTTACTTTTTACAAGGTAGTGGGATTGGGGAGTCTGTCTGCAACCACAGGAATTGGTGGGTGCTGTGTTTCTGGGGTGGGATGCGGGCTTAAGGCTTCTTGGCCCCAAGGCCAGTGCTGTGTCTCCTGTGCCACTCAGCTGTCCCACTGCATACTTTTGAAGAAGGATAGAGTGAAAGGAGAGAGAAAATATAATGATTGGAAGTGGGGAGAAATAGATGGAGGGACTTACAATCAGCAGTATTAACTGTGGAAAATTATGAAAGTAACTTCTCTGATGGACTTATAATACAGAATGCGATCCACCCCAGAGACAGAACTGATAGTATCGAGACACAGACTGAAGCACATTTTTTTCCTCTTTATTTCACTTTATATCTTATGAAGTTTTTTTTTTATTTTTGTGGGGGGATTATGTTTTCTCTTACAACACTATTTTAGTAAATAAATAAAAGTGCAAATTAAAAAAAAATTAAAAACCAAAGAAGAGAGGAAGAAGAAAAATGGGGGGGAAATGAGAGTGATGGAGGAAAATTATGAAAAAATGACCAGAGAATTCAACTCTGTTACAAGTAAAAAAAAAAATACAAAACAGAAAAGGAAACACAAAAGCAAATTGTAGAAAATAAAACCCTAAAAATTAGAATTGAAAAAATAGGAACCAATGAATCTACAGGACTATAATATTCAATCAAGCATAATAAAAAATCTGGAAAAACTGAAGTAAACATAAAGTATCTCTTAGCAAAACAACTTGGAAAATAGATTCAGAAGAGACAATCTACAAATCATCAGACATCTAGAAAGCCTAGATCCAAAAAAGAACCTGGAAAGCATCATGAAGGAAATTACCAGGGAAAACTGTCCAAATCTACTTGAACAAGATAGCAATATAACCATTGAAAGAATCCATAGAACCCCACCAGAAAGAGACCCCAAGCACTTTTATAGTCAAATTTCAAAACTTTCAAAAAACTGTCAAGCAACAAAAATAAAATGATTCAAATACAAAAGAAATACAATCAGATTCACATAGGATCTGTCAGTCTCAGCATTAAAGGCTAGGAAGACCTGGGATAACATATATCAGAGAGCAAAAGACCTGAGATTACAACCCAGAATGTACTGCCTACAAAATTCAGGAAAAAACATTGATTTTCAATGACAGGGGATTTCCAGAATTTCCTGACTCAAAGGCAAGAACTGAACAGAGATTTTAATCACATGACTAAAGAGTTGCAAGAAAAAAGTAAATAAAAAGAAGGAAAAAAAAAACAAAGCCAATGTTGGTCAAAATCAACAAAATTACAAACCTAAAAGGGAAGATATAACACTTCTAATTCTTTAGAACTTTATTTCTCTTAGGATAATTAAAGGGTCGAATATAATTGAAGAGAATGGACTTCAAGTATAGGGGTACAATTTCATCTTATATTTCTATTGAAGAGTTCTAAAATGACATAATTTTGTTTGAGACAAAAAGTCCTGAAGAAGAGCAAGTGTATTAACTTTAAACTTGTTCTCAGTATCCTTTAACCCACTTTAATTCTACTGACCTAATGAGGGCATCATAAATGGCAAGTCAATATCTATAACTTACAATCATTTGTAAAGTTCTTAGATGAGACCTCCAGAGTCTCCCAGTCCTTCAGTTAATTAGATCAGTTAATTAGATCCCCTAACAAGGGGATGAGTACCCTTGGTGGGTGGGTGGGGGAATAATGTGGGAGAGAGAATAGGCCTGAGGGGTGAAGCACAAATAGTTCATGGTTCATGGGGGAGGATGATGTGTACTTGAAAGATGCTTGAAAAGGGGGTAAAGTAAAAAATGATTACAATTCTAATTTGATGTAATTTGAGATAATGTTGCTTATCAGGCAATCAAGCAAACATTGTGATACCACCTTAGTAACAACATGAACATATCAAGCAATCAAATAAACAAATTGTGATTGATGATATCTGATTAGTAATGCTACTTGATGAATAACATAAAGGGAAGAGGCATAAATAATTATAATTTTAGAGGTAAAGAAGTGAGAATGTGAATGCTGAGTAAATTCTATTCAATAGATTTATCCCATAGAGAATAATATATATATATATATGTATATTCCCTAATCTAATATATATATATATATATATATATATATATATATATATATTCCCTAATCTACAGAGAAATCAGGGACAAGAAAAGGAAAGAAAAAGGAAAAAGGGACTTGATAAAAAGGAAGGAAAAGGTACAAGTGAAAATAAGCTGAAAGTTAAAATTTTTAAATGAAAAGTCAAAGGGGAAAAATTTTGGTGAGGAGGAATGGGAATAAGAAAAGAGAAAAATATAAATGGAGAAAGGTAGCATGGAGGGAAATATAGAATTAGTAATCTTAACTGTAAATGTAAATGGGATGAACTGTAGGAAACAGAGCAGAATGGATTTTAAAAAAGAATCTTTCAGTATGTTGTTTACAAAAACACACATGAAGCAGAGACATACACATAGGGTAAAGGTAAAAAGTTGGAGCAAAATATCTTATGCCTCACCTTTAGTGAAAGAATCAGGGGTAGCAATACAACTTTCAAATAAAGTAAAAGCAAAAATCAATATCTTTAAAAGGGATAAGAAAGGAAATTACATCTTCTTAAAAGCATCATTGTTAATGAAGATATATCATTACTAAACATGTATGCATCTATTAGTATAGCATCCACATTGATGGAAGTAAATATAAGGGAATTCCAAGGAGACATAGATAAGCAAAACATAAATCACGGGAGACCTCAATCTCCCTAGCTCAGAACTAGGTAAATCAAACAATGAAATAAGAAGTAATTTAAGAAAGTGAATGAAATATTAGAAAACTTATATATGATAGACTTTTGGGGAAAGAAACTTAATGGGGATAGAAAAAAAATAATCATTTTTCTTGGAAGTACATGGCATCTATATCAAAACTGACCATGTACTAGGGCACAAAAAGCCCTTATAATCAAATGTAGAAAAGCAGAAATAATAAGTACACACTTCTCAGACCATTATGCAATTAAAAACTATATGTAATGAAGGGTCACAAAAAGACAAGCCAAGAAATAATTTGAAAATTAATAACTTTAACTTAAATAATGGATGGATCAAAGAGAAAATAAGAGAAATAACCAATAATTATATTCAAGAAAATGATAATAATGAGACAACATACAAAACATTATGGGATGAAACCAAGGTACTCTTGAGGGGGGAACTTTATAGCTCTAAATGCTTATATGAATGAAATAGAGAAAGAGAAAATCAATGAATTGGATATGCAATTAAAATAGTTGGAAAAAAGAATAAATTACAATCCCCAATTAAATACCAAATTAGAAATTCTGAAAATCAAGGGAGAGATTAATAAATTTGAAAGCAAGAAAGCCATTATCTCCTAAATAAAACTAAAGAGTTGGTTTTATGATAAAGTTAATAAAATAGATAAACCTTTGGTTAATCTGATTATAAAAAAAGAAAGAAGAAAACCAAATCACGAGTTAAAAATGAAAAGGTGAATTGACCATCGATGAGGAAGAAATTAAAGTGATAATTTGGAGCTACTTTGTCAAATTGTATGTCACTAAATTGAATAACCTGAGTGAAATGGAAGAATATTTGCAAAGATAGAAAATGCCCTGATTAACAAAAGAGAAAATAAATTACTTAAATAACCCCATTTCAGACAAATAAATTGAGGACACCATCAATAAACTTCCTATGAAAAAGGATCCAGGTACAGATGGATTTATATATATATATATATATTCTCTTAAATTTAGGAAAAAAACTGATATCTTTTTTTTTAGGTTTTTGCAAGGCAAACGGGGTTAAGTGGCTTGCCCAAAGCTACACAGCTAAATAATTATTAAGTGTCTGAGACGGGATTTGAACCTAGGTACTCCTGACTCCAGGGCCAGTGCTTTATCCACTATGCCACCTAGCTGCCCAAAAAACTGATATCTTATTGTCTGATCTTGCCATCTCTTATACTTTGTTTCTTCCTCAAGAATATGATTTCTCTCTCATCACACTCAATTTGGATCAATGTATACCACGGAAACAATGTGAAGACAGACAAATTGCCTTCTGTGAGGGGTGGGGGGAAGGAAGTATGATTGGGGGGAAATTGTAAAACTCAAAATAAATAAAATCTGTAATAAAAAATAAAGTTATTCAGTATGATTGAACTTTTTTGATTATTAAAAGGAAAGATACTTGTAACTCAAACACTATATCTCTTTTTAATAATTAAGAGTATATTAGAAAGAGAATTTGTTTATTTTGATTTAATATTTAAAAAATTAAAACAAAATATTACTATATTTTAAGAAGTAGTAAAGGGGAGGAAGACTAGGGTAAGTAATATCATATGAAGAGGCAAAACTGTTTAATGGGGTCTTACCCTTATTGGATTTGGGTCAAAGAGGAAATAACATATCCTCTTTAGTTTTAGAAAGGGCTAATAGAAAAGAATAACAAGAAAGAAGGAAAGAAACAGGAGGGGAAAGAGGGAAAAAGGAGGGTCTAAAAGAAGGAATGATTAGTTCAGAAGGTGGATGTTTAAAAGCAAACCATTGGTAAGGAGGGATAGGGTGAAAGGGAAGATCGTTATAAATAGGGAAACATAACATTGAAGTATTGGACATTTAACTAAAAAGCTAGAAAAAGAACAATTTAAAAATTCCCAATTAAATACCAAATTTGAAGTTCCAAAAGTCAGATGAGAAATTAATAAAACTAAAAGTAAAAAAAAAGGTGAATTATTAAATAAACCTAAGGATTGGTTTTATTAAAAACAATACAATAAAATAGATAAACATTTAACTAATTACATATTTATAATAAAGAAAAAGTGAAGCAAATTACCAGTATAAAAAAATTAAAACAGTAAATTCACCACCAATGAAAAGGAAATTAAAATTATAATTCACAGTAGTTTTACCTAACAGTATGCCGATAAATATGAAAATATGTCAAATGGATGCACATTTACAAAAATCTATATTGCCCAGATTATGAAAAGAGGAAATAAATTCCTTAAATAACCTTATTTTAGAAAAATAGATTGAACAGGTCATGAATGAACTCCTTAGGAAACAATCTCCAAGGCCAGATGGATTTAAAAGTAAATTCCTATTTTTTTTTAGGTTTTTGTAACCCAAATGGGGTTAAGTGGCTTGCCCAAGGCTACACAGCTAGGTAATTACAAGTGTCTGAGGTCAAATTTGAACTCAGGTACTCTTGACTCCAGGGTCAGTGCTCTATCCACTGTGCCCCCTAGCTGCCCCTAAAAGTCAATTCTACCAAACATTTAAAGAGCAATTAATTCTAATATTATACAAACTATTTGGAAAAAATTGTCAAGGAAGGAACTTTATCAAATTTATTTTATGATATGTTAACATTAGCAATTTCAAATTCTCTAAAGAAAAAGAAATTAATATTTTGAATAGGCAATGAGAAAACAAAATTCTAACTTGCTGTAGATGATATGATGCTATACTTAAGGAATCCAAGAGAATCAACTAAAAATTGCTTGAAACAACAACTTTAGCAAGGCTGCAGGATATAAAAGATATTTGCATAAATCACCAAAAAATTTGAATAGCAAGAGATAGAAAAAGAAATTCCACTTCAAGTAAATGTAAAATATTTGGGAATTTACTTGTCAAGGCAAACTCAGAAACTATGAAAATAATTACAAAACCTTTTTTGCATAAAGTGAGATCTAAACAATTGAAAAAACATAAATTGCTTGTGAATAGACAAAGTAATAAATAAAAATGACAATTATGTCTAAATGCATGTACTTATTCAGTGCCATGCCAATCAATGTACCAAAATTATTTTAGAGAACAAGAAAAAATTATAATAGATTTTATTTGGAAGACCAAAATATCGAAATTAACAAAGCAACTAATGGGAAAAAAATGAAAAACAATGTGGCTAAGCCATATAGGATCTAAAACTATATTGTTAAATGGAAGTTATCAAACTATTTGGTACTAGCTAAGAAATAGAGTGGTGGATCAGTGGACAATTCTAAATATGTCAATTTGTTAACCCCCCGAAAAAAATCCAGCTTCTGGAATAAGAGCTCTCTTTTTGACAAAAACTGCTGGGAAAACTTGAAAATAATATGGCAGAAACTTTTCATAGGTCAGCATTCCACAATCTATACCAAGATAGAGTCACAATCAGTACACAATTTAGACATAAGGGACAACATCATAAACCAATTATAATAGTAAAGAATCATTTACAGATCCATGATGAACAGATTAACTTATTACTAGATAAGAGAGAACATTATGAAATGCAAAATGAATAATTATAATTGTATTAAACTGAAAAATCTTTTTGTGCAAACTAAACCAATACTACCAAGATTAAAAAAAAAGCAAAAGAAGGGGAGCAATTTTTAGAGCCATTGTTTCTCATAAAGACCTTATTTTTCAAATAAACAAAGAAATGAGCAAAATTTATAAGAATGTAAATCATTTTCCAATAGTCAAAGGATAAGAACAAGAAATTTCCAGTTGAATAAACTATAGAATCTATAATCAAATAAAAAACTTTAATTAGAGAAATGCAAATTTAAAAATCTGTGAGGCATTGCCTCATATCTCTCAAATTTGCTAACATGATGGAAAAGAGAAATAATAAATATTGGAGGAGATGTGGGGAAACTGTGACATCAGTGCAGTGTTGGTACTGTTATGAACTGATCCAACCATTCTGGAAAACAATTTAGAACTTTGCCCAAAGGACAAAAAAAGTTGTGCATACACTTAGATCCAACAAAACCATTACTAGATCTTTAACTCAAAGAGAACACAAAGACAGAGAAAAGACTCACATGTTCAAGAATATTAAATAGTCCTTTTTTGTGGTGGCTAAGGACTAGAAATTGAGGACATAGCCATCAATTAGGGAATGACTGAACAAGTTATGATATATGAATTTAATGGAATATTTTTTGTCTCTTTGAAATACTGAGTGGGGCTGGTTCACCTGGGCTTGAGATCTCTAAAGGCTTTACTGAGTGCAGTTTCTCTGGCTGGCCAGTAGGAGGTGCTGGTTGCCCTCTCTGGGGTGTCTGTGACCTTGGTTGCCAGGCCTTCTCCCTTTGCTTGAGGGAGGGAATTGGAGCTACTGAATTCTTTTGCCTTCAATAAATGGTGGGCTTTACCCTGGCCTGAGGTCATTCCTCAGCTGGGCTGGTTCTTTTGCTCACATACCTGGGCCTGAGGCAGAAATAATTTGCATGTGTTTGGGAGGAGGCCTCAGTGTAATGGAGCCCTGGGCTCAGAGTTTCTCAGACCTGAGGAGCCCAGGGATGGTGTCCCCAGCTGTCCTGCACCAGACCTCTCCCCACAGCCCCTTCCCCAAGCTCCAGGGGGACTGCACCAACACCAGCGCCTCTGCTTCCCCGCGGACCCAAGCCCCCTTCGTCCAGCCCCACCGCTGATCCAGCAGGTCTGGCTCTCGTGCCCTCAGACTCCCGGTTCCGATTCAGCTGTTGATCTGGGTGATCTTCCCTGGGAGCTTAGACACACCTGCCGGTACTCAGCCAAGGCTGCTGCAGGAGACAAATCCTGAGGTAGATTTTCCTCTCCTGCCTTTTCTTTCTGGGTTTCCTGGTGCAGATTTCTTTTAAGAGGTTTGATTCATGTGATAGATGGGGAAGAGATCAGGAGACTTTAGAACTGTGCCTGTCTTCTCTCCTCCATCTTGGCCAGAAGTGATGGACTTATGATAACGAATGTGATCTATCCCAGAGACAGAGCTGAGAGCATCAGAACAAAAACTGAAACATTTTTTTTCCTCTTTGTTTTACTTTAGTTCTCAAGGTCTTAGCATAATGAAGAAGGGTCAGCAAAAAGGTGGATCCATAGAAAAATTCCTGGAAGGGAAAGACCCCAACCCAGAGAGATCTGGAACATTTGAGGAAAATACAATCTGGTCTCCAGCACAGAAGGACTTCCTTGAAGAAATAAGGAAGGAGTTTAAAGGTCAACTGGAAAATTTGGTGGAGACAATTAATACCTTGCAACAAGAAAATAAAACCTTAGAAAATAAAATTGGACAAACACAAAAGGAGAATAAATCTCTCAAATCATCAATTGGACAATTACAAAATGAGAATAATTCTCTCAGATCCTCAAATGAGCAAATGCAAAAAGAAATTAATTCTCTCAAAACCTCAATTGGTCAAATGGAAAGCTCTTTCAAAAGTAGAATTGACCAATTAGAAAAGGTTAATGAAGAAAACTCCCCCCCCAAAAAAATAATGGAGTCTACAGAAACTAATAACTTCATCAGAAAGCAAGAGTCAGTTAAACAAAATCAAAAAATACAAAAAATAGAAGCAAATGTGAAATACCTCATCAACAAAACCACTGACCTCCAGAATAGATAGAGGAGGGAAAACCTGAAAATTATAGGACTTCCTGAAAATATTGAAGAGAAAAAAAGCCTGGACTGAATATTACAGGATCTAGTGATGGAAAACTGCCCTGACATCATGGAATCGGAGGGCAAAGTAGTTATTGAAAGAGTGCATCGATCCCCACCAGAAAAAGATCCTAAAAGGAAAACACCAAGGAATGTTGTGGCCAAACTACAGAACTATCAGATTAAAGAGAAAATCCTGCAAGCAGCCAGAAAGAAACAATTTAAATATCAAGGAGCCACAGTAAGGATCACGCAGGACCTGTCTGCATCAACTTTACGGGATAGAAGGGCCTGGAAAGAGATATTTCGAAGAGCACAGGAGCAGCCAAGAATCTACTTTCCTGCAAAGCTGAGCCTTCTATTCCAGGGAAAATGATGGTCATTTAACGAAATGGAAGAATTCCAAAAATTTCTGATGAAAAGACCAGAGCTAAACAGAAAATTTGGATATCAAACAGGAGGTTCAAGAGACACAGGAAAACATAAAAAAAAGGGGGGGGGGGCAGTAAAAGGAAAAAAATGCAATCCAGCAAGTTGAAACTGGCTATATCCCAGCATGGGGGCGGGGATAGAGACTCTCATAAATCCTGAGAAATGTAACTCTAACAGAGAGAATATACCTAGCCAGAAATGATGGACATCCATGACCTATCCATGAGACTGATATCTAATGGGATATAACTGGCTTTAAATCCACTGGGGAGAAAGACTCTAATAACTCTCAGGAATTTGGACTCTATTCAACAGAATATACTGAACTAGAAGGGACAGACACTCAGAATTTTCTATGACTTAGATAGAATGATCTAAAAGAAATACACTACCTCCCTAAAAAGGGGGACAGGAAAGAGACAGGAGGAGGGAGGGGATTGAATGGGACAAATCTCATTACACTAAGAGGTACAATAAACCTATCGTAATAGAGGGGAAGAAGGGAGTAGAGGAGAAATACCTGAATCTTGGCTTAAAGTCAACCTACACATACTCAGTTAACTCATAAACATCTAACCTTTCAAGAAGTAAAAGGAGAAAAGGGGAGGGGGGGACAGAGAAAGGGAAGGGGATTGGAGGAAATAAGGGGAAATAACAAAAGGAAGGGAAGGGAACAGGGAAAGGGGAAAGAAAGGGGAGGGTGTGATATAGGAGGGCAAACACACTGAAGGGGGTAGTATTCAAAAACAAAATACTGGGGAATATGGACAAAAGAGTGGGAAAGGGGGGAAAAATACAAGCAGAGGGAAGATAGCAGAGAGGGCAATAAAGAATTAGTAATCATAACCTTGAATGTGAATGGGATGAACTCTCCCTTAAAATGTAAGCAAATAGCAGAGTGGATTAAAAACCAGAATCCTACAATATGCAGCTTACAAGAAACTCATTTGAAGCAGAGAGATACATATGGAGTAAAGGTAAAATGTTGGAGCAAAATATATTTTGCTTCAGCTGAAGTAAAAAAAGCAGGGGTAGCAATCCTTATCTCAGACAAAGCAGCAGCAAAAGTAGATAGCACATAGCTTTAAAAGAGATAAGGAAGGAAACTTTATCCTCCTAAAAGGTACCATAGACAATAAAGTCATTTCAATATTGAATATATATGCACCAAGTGGGACAGCACCCAAATTCTTAGAGGAGAAGCTGAAATAATTACAGGAAGACATAGACAGCAAAACTCTACTAGTAGGAGACCTCAACCTCCCGCTATCAGATCTAGATAAATCAAATCATAAAACAAACAAGAAAGAAATTAGGGAGGTAAATAGATTGTTAGAAAAATTAGATATGGTAGACTTATGGAGGAAACTGAATGGGGATAGGAAGGAATATACCTTTTTCTCTGAAGTACATGGAACTTATACAAAAATTGACCATGTACTAGGACATAAAAACCTAATGATCAACTGCAGAAAGGCAGAAATAGTGAATGCATCTTTCTCAGATCACAATGCAATAAAAGTCATATGCAATACTGGGCCAAGGAGGTATAGACCCAGAGCAAATTGGAAACTGAATAACCTCATCTTAAAAAATGAGTGGACCAAAAAACAAATTATAGAAATAATTAACCATTTTATCCTAGATAATGATAATAATGAAACAACATACCAAAACCCATGGGATTCATTCAAAGCAACTCTCAGGGGATATATTATAGCTCTAAAGCCTTATATGAATAAATTGAAGAAAGAGGAAATCAATGAACTAAACATACAACTAAAAAAATTAGAGAAAGAACAAATCAAAAATTCCCAATCAAATATCAAATTAAATATTTTTTAAATCAAAGGAGAAATTAATAAAATTGAAAGCAAAAATACTATTGAATTAATAAATAAAACCAAAAGTTGGTATTATGAAAAATCCAATAAAATTGATAAACCTCTGGTCAATTTGATTAAAAAAAAGAAAGAAGAAATCCAAATTGCTAGTATTATAAATGAAAAAGGTAAACACCACCAATGAGGAGGAAATTAAAGTAATAATTTGAAATTATTTTGCCCAACTTTATGCCAACAAATTTGATAATCTAAGTGAAATGGATGAATATTTACAAAAATATATGTTGCCCAGGTTAAATGAAGAAGAGATTAAATACCTGAACAACCCTATCTCAGAAAAAGAAATTCAACAAGCCATTAGTGAACTCCCTAAAAAAATTTCCCTATCTATCCCCTGCCTGCTATTTCCTATAGAAAATATATTTGAGTAGTAGCTAGGTGGCACAGTGGAGAAAGCACTGACACTGGAGTCAGGAGGACCTAAGTTCAAATCCAGCCTCAGACACTTAATAATTACCTAGCTGTGTGGCCTTGGGCAAGCCACTTAACCCTGTTTGCCTTGCAAAAAAAAAAAACAAACCTAAAAAAAAGAAATAGAAACAGAGAAGAGGCACAGAGAGACAAAGATAGAGAGCATTAGATCAATGAAATAAATATACAACAAAATCAAAACACAAACCATAAAAACTGACAGTTCTCATAAAAGAAAAAATTCTAGTGATAAAAGAAGAAATAAATAAAATAGAAAAGAAGCACTGTTGACATTATAAGATTAAGATGCTATAGTGAATAGTACAAAGAATTTGTTAATTTTCTGAAAAAGGAAAATCATGTTACAAAAAATATGATATAAGGGGGAGAAATTTAAATTTTAAAGGAAATTATAGGTTAATAATATATTCAATCACATGGCAACAAAACTGAAATTTCAATTGAAACTTTTGAATACTTATAAAATAGAGAACAAGTGATATTTTTTAAAAAGTTTATAAAATAACTAGAAAATCTAACTAATCCTATTTTTAATAAATCACTAAGTAGTAATTGAGCTACAAAATTAAAAAACCTTCATATCTTTAAAAGATGTAGAGAGATGGATGGATGGATAGATAGGTAGATAGATAGATAGATAGATAGATAGATAGATAGATCGATAGAGATACAGATATATATGGAGATAATTAGCTCCTATGGCTTTATAATATCCCTTTAGACTTTACAACATAGTTCCATCAACATTGCCTTCTCCCAGATCCAAAAGATTC
Source organism: Macrotis lagotis (assembly GCF_037893015.1). Taxonomy (NCBI): domain Eukaryota; kingdom Metazoa; phylum Chordata; class Mammalia; order Peramelemorphia; family Peramelidae; genus Macrotis; species Macrotis lagotis. Next base: position 193,872,566 of record NC_133664.1, on the reverse strand, counting down.
TCTATAAGTAGAGCATAATATAAACAAACAACATATATCAACCCAGGCTCAGCTCCAACATAACTTTATTTGCCCCCTAAAGAGTCTTCCTTCTTTCCACCAATGGACTTATCCATTATTCTAGGGCAGCCCCTCTTATTACTTTCTTATGAAATATATACTAGGAAATGATTTACTATGTATTTTTAAAAGTTGCTCAACAACCTTGATGGACTTGCTCATTGCATCAGTGCAACAATCAGGGACAATTCTGGTATATCTGTGATGTAGAATACCTTCTGTATCCAGAGAAAGAAACACAGAGTTTGAACAAAGACCAAAGACTATACCTTTAATTTAGGGGGAGAAAGCCCATTATCTTACTATGTAATTCTGCAATACTTAATTTTTCTTCATTAAGGATGTGATTTCTCTATCATCTCATTCAACTTAGATCAATGTATTCCATGGAAACATTGTGAAGACTAACAGATTGCCTTCTGTGTGTGGGGGGGGGGAAGATTAGGGGAAAAATTGTAAAACTCAAAATACATAAAATGTTAAAAAGAAAAAAAATGTTGGTTAAGAAAACTTTATATGTTACAATGGTGTTTAAAAGTAGTTAAAAGTTTAACTATTCAATCATGTACTCTTACTGGGTAGCTTGGTGCATAGTAGATAGAACCCTGGCTTTGAACTCAGGAAGACAGGAGTTCAATTGTGACTTCAGACACTTGACACTAACTAGCTTTATGACCCTGGACAAGTCATTTACCTCTGATTGTCTCACATCCCAGAACCATCTCCAGTCATCCTGATACATATCTGGCCACTGGACCCAGATGCCTTTGAGGAGAAAGTGAGGCTAGTGACTTAGTACAGCCCCCCCCTCACTCAGATTAAATTCACATGCTTATAATGACATCATCTCCCCAATGTCATATCATGGTCTTTTTCAGGAATGAAGGACAAGCATCATCATCATCATCATCATCATCATCATCATCATCATAATCATCACCATCATCATCATTATTATAAAGTGATTATCCATGCCTTCAAAAATAAGTCATTAGAGGCTGAAGTTCTAGGGTGTGTGTTCAGAACTGATGCCATTTTCCCACCCCCACCATAATCCTCTCATAAATCTGAAATTTTCTTAATTTGAGCTTCTCCCAATTATTGATATTTTAATGAGCAAGATGTTGAGGTCTAAATCCCGCCATGACACTCTTTCACCCTGATTACCAAGCTCTGATCCTTTCTTGGTCCATGAGAAATTTAACAATCTAATAATACAATAATACCTTTCCCAGACTTTAACCCCATGAAGAAAATTATATAATCATCCTTAAAGCACAATCCTACTCAGTCTAGTTTATCAACCAGCATCCCAGATTAGCACTTTTTCATTTTTATATGCTCTGAATATTATCTCCATTTACTCCGACCTTGAAACATAAACCATGTTGCAATAAGATTAAATGAAACAACCCAGAACAGTGCAAATACTACAGATTTCCTCAATTATACTTTTTTTCTGAGGCACTTTCTATTCATAACCATGACTGTTCATTTTTTTAATATTAGGTGAATCAAATATTCCTTTGCAAAAATAAGTAGCATTTGTAATCTATTTTTATGTCAACTCACTTGTCTATAAGAACTTTTTCTTGATCAAATTTTCTCTCTGCTGTAGTATTCTGATTGATTTTTAAAACCTGTGTAAGAGTTTATATTTATCGCAATTGAATTTTATTATTCCTTTTGGTTCATCATTTGGTTCATCTCATCTTTTAGTCTCATGATTCCAATAACAAATGTCTTAGTTATCCCTCGCAGTTTCCAGGTACCAGAAAAATTGAATACTATGTCAATGAATCTTTATATGAATCCCTTATGAAAAAATTGAACAGGATAGAGGTAAGGAAAGACTTTTGACATTTCATTCAATCTGACATTCCATTGAATCATTACTGAAATCAATTCAACTCAACAAAAAATAAGTTCTTACTATGCTCAAAGCAATGCATTATAAAGTATGGTAGATATAAAGAAAAATAAAAGTCAACTATCAAGAATGTTGTATTTAAATGAGGAGACAATTCAATCTACAAATATTGCAGAACATTAATATAATAAAATCATGGGATTTGGATTTAAATCCTGTTACTTATTATGATCTATTATTATGATGTAAGTGGCCAAGAGCAAGTCATTTAACCTCTTTGGTCTTCGTTTTCCTTGACTACAAATGTAGACTACTGAAATAGACAACCTCTAAATTCCTTTCAAATTCACTTAGATTCTCTGGATGCTTCCTTCCTTATAATTCATCTGATCAATAATTATCAGGGAATGGTGAATTAGGTGGTTTTAGATATCCACTAAATTTGAGAGAACTAGACAACATGTGACTAGGAATTTTATTCTCTAAGATTACCAGAAACAGAAACTTAAGTCAATCAGACCTTGACACTAGCTTTGACTTCTTTTATTTATAGCCTATTGTGAATGGAAGGAAATTATATATATATATATATATACACAAATGCTGGTCCTAACACATATATGTAGAATATCTAAGTTATTTCCAATAGGGAGTTGTTAAAATATTGGAATTTAGGAGTGAGATTAGAATTAGAGAACTGTATATTATATATATATATATATGTATATGTGTGCATGTGTGTGTGTATGTATGTGTGTGTTTGTGTATGTGCATGTACATATATATTTGTCTTCTTCAAGATAATAATTATAACCCTTGAAAATTGATAAGTACAAAGATGAGAAACTGAAGAATGAAAAATAATCCAAGACAGTTCCTTGCTAGATATCAGGGAGAAGAGAATGATCAAGTAAAAGAGAAAGAATAAGCCTTCAAAAAGTAGAATAATCTATATCCAGAAGAAATTATAAAAAAGGGAAAATTCATACATGTTCCAAAATATTTATAGCAGCCCTTTTAAGTAGTGGAAAAGAACTGGAAATTGAGGGAATGTCCATCAATTGGGGAATGACTAAACAAGTTATAGTGCATGAATACTATGAAATACTGTAGTTTTATAAGAAACCATAAATCACTGGACTCTAGAGAAGCATGGAAGGAATTACAGGATCTGCTACTGAGTGAAGGGAATAGAAACAAAAGAACAATCTACATATTAACATTAGCATTGTGAGATGAACAACCTTGATGGAAGCAGCATCTGCCAGCAGTTCAGAGAGCCAGGACAGTCATATTGGACTGCCTATGGATAGTGTTGTCCACATCCAGAGGAAGGAAAACAAAAACAAAACAAAACACACCAAAAAAAGAACAAAAAACAAAATAAAAAACACATCCCTTCAGAATCTGATGAAGACTTGATAAAAATTATCTCTCATGTATCTCTTTCCCTTAATCCTAATTCCTCTTACCAAAAATAACTAATCTGTAAACATGTTTATGAAAAATATGTATGTACAATGTTAACCTGACTGTTTGCCACTGAGGAGAAGGGGTTGGGAAGGGATAGTGAAAGGAAATTTTGTAACTTTTTTTTCCTAAATTCAACATTTTTTCTATCATTTTTTTTAATTTGGTTGAATGTTCATCTTTTTTCCATTCATAATTATGGACAGGTATTTGGATATATATTTGGGTTATTTTTGCATCTTTCAATTATTATCCCTTTCTTTCTGGTGAATTTTTTTCAGTAATTCTTCTTTTGGACAATAATTAAAATTAGAAAATAACTTAAATATTCATCCCATTTGTCCCCAAGGGGCAGAATGACCGGTTACTAATTTCTCTTTTATTTCTCTGTATGGGACTCAGAAATTTGAAGAGAAATATTAGAAGTAGAGATCCAACTCAGGAGCAGAGAATTTGAAAGTTGGTGTGGCATTCTTGATGTCATGAAAATGCTACAGAATGCAAAGTATTATACCAGCAAATTGTATTTTCCAAGTTAACTTTCTACCTTAAAACCTATGTAATATTTTTCTAACAGCCCTGAAAACCTTTTTATTTTGTCTCTTTCAGTGCCACCCTTGTATAGATAACAACTCTTTCACAAATTAGGCATCTGGTAAGAAATATTTGTAATATATACAGTATTCTTTGCTCTTGCATTTTCTGAAAGCTGTCATGCCACAGATATGGACCAGAAACATCTGGTCTCTGAAGGGGACACCAAGGTATATACAAAGGATTCTGTGAGAATAGAATTCATCACAATATTGTACTAATCATCTTTGTATACAATCTTATCTCTCTTAGCCTGTAACCCTGTTTCCCCTTTATAAGTCCTAATGTATTTCACCCTCTTGCTTGTGTCTTTTAATGGACCAGTCCATTTGCTTTGCTCAAGTGTAAATAAACTTTATGTGCCTCATAAAGGTCTCAGGAATTCATCACTCTGTTCAAACCCAAACTCCAAGATTTTAAATCTTTATATTTTTTAACTCCTTAACTTCTTCCCTGGCATTTAAAGATCAATAAAATTCATATTCTAAAGTGGGGATTTTTTCCTTAATATTTTTCTTTTTTTTTTTCAAATTACTAAAGCTATATTTTGAGAAGAAAATGATATATTAGCTTAGTAATTCCTTTTCTACATGTTCTATTTTTTAATTCTTGTAACATGGATTCAAAGCATAAATTATTAAAGGTTGCCAATCATGTTAGCATTTTCTGTATGTGAATTGGTTGTTGGATTTCTATTTGCTTGGAGAATGTTTCAATAGTAGAAAAGAATCATGAATAACATGGACAAATTAACTTGTTAACTACAACTTTTTTCACTCTTTTTCCTGAATACATATAGGGTTTTTTGAGTAATAGTTTATCATGCCTTAAAAAGATATGTCAAAATGCATCTCTCTTGTATGGAAACCTTGCATTGAAGCTAAGGGTCAAAGAGCAACAATATTAAAAAAAAACTTTTTTTTTCCTTTGGTTTTCTCTTGTCTTCCATCTGTCACAATGTGTTTTCCCTAATCCTTTCACATCTATGTGTATTTCACAGTTGTCCAAGCCCCAGCAACTTTTCTTCCCAACGTTATTCTATATCAATCTTTTTGTATCCTAAATATGGTACTCTTTCAAACAGTTTCTGTTTTGTCAGAAGCATTGTTTAATAATATATATTTAATTCTTCCTACTCTGTAAATTGCTTTTATAATTTTAGATTAAGAATTCTAGTTCTGGGGGGCTAGGTGGTACAGTGGATAAAGCACCGGCTCTGGAGTCAGGATTACCTGGGTTTAAATCGGGTCTCAAACACTTAATAATTACCTAGCTGTGTGGCCTTGGGCAAGCCACTTAACCCCATTTGCCTTGCAGAAACCTTAAAAATAAGAATTCTAGTTCTGGACAATCACAGTCCTTTAAAAATATGCTAATTTATTTTGATAATATTTCAATCATTCTGGAATTTCAATATTTTTATATTGTCTTTGAGGAGTTCACCAATTTTGTTTTCCTTAGGTAATCATACATTTAGAACTAGAAATAGGGAATTTAGAGTGAATGTTTCCTCTTTATACAAATGAGGAAATTGAAACAAAGACATAGGCATTGACTTGCCCAGTAACTCAAGAAACTTAAGTCCTGTGAATGCTCATCCCCTCTGCCCATTATGCTATATACAGATTGTGAAAAAAAATTAAGAGCCTAATAAAATAGGAACCTTGTGTGTTACTTGGCTTTATCTCAAAAAAAACTATGAGAAATAATGAAAAAGAAAACATAAAAAAGAAAAGCATCAGTGATTGAATGTCAATTTAATATTAAAATCAAATAAAAAAGCATATTTTTTTCCAAATGAAAAGACAATTTATATATATTGATGGCCAAAAACCATATAAACACAATCAGTTTTCTTTCTATACCCTTGAGGAAAAAATAACTTTTTTTCCTTCCTTCATTTTCTGCTTCTTTCTGCATCAGTAGCATATAAAGTCTATGAAACTATACTTTGTCCAAACTTTAGGTTCTTTTTCAGACTTAACATGGAACCTCTGCAAACCTGAGTCACTCTTCTGCATTGGAGAAAACTATCTAAAATACTAGATATATCTAATTAATTGTCAAATTAACTACTTCCTTTTTCAAGTTTCAATTAATTTTTCCCCATTCATCAGATTACCTTTTTAAGGAAGTAAGAATTTTAAAGATACTAATTTAGGCTAGAATGGAGCAATGTTTGAATTAAAGAATTTCTCATTGTGTCTATCAAGTAAGAAAGAAAATAAAGATGAGATGAGATGAGAAAATCAGAAGATAATAATGAAACTGATAAATAGCTAACTCATGCAAATCTGTATATAGAAATTGAGAGATTTATGACAGAAAATCATGGCCACTAGACTACATATAGAAAGATTATTCTTAAGGACTCTGGGACATACAGATCAATATAAATTATACAATGAAGTGATGGAAACTGACAAACATGACAGCAGACTGCTAAAGGTATAATCAGGTGAGTATAATTATAGATTAGAAGCTGAGTGACTTTATATACTGGCATGACAAATATCTATATAATAAATACAAAACCTCAATTTTATTTCTAGGAATTTAACAAAGGAAATATATAAAATTGGATCTTATCCAGTACATGAGTCTATCAGAAAATAAAACATATTAAATTATTTCTGACAAACCTAGTAAGGGGTATATGTTGGCAATCATAAGTGCTTTGAGAAGTCAGATCTGTATTTTACAAAAGTATTTCTGTAAATTTACAAACTTTGCTTGTGATAATATGATGTTCCTCCTATTAACAAGAATATTAAATTTTCTAGAGGAATCTTCAGATGATGATTTTGTATTATATTAATATTATAGAAGATGTAATTTATACACTGCTAGATTAATTGTCATCTATGCTTCCTCCACAGGGTGAGGGTAACTGAGGCATCTCAAATCCCTTGGTGTTTTATAGGGCATCTATCCCAAGCATTTGAAGATTGCCCCTGTTGGAATGGTAATAAATTACTTATAGAATTAAAGCTTCTAAGGTACCAATTTAAGTTTCCTTCTTTCAAAATTTCCATATCATTGTTTCATAGATCTTATCCTCTGGCCCTCTTTTGATTCTGTTGTGTCTTACTCTTAAAAATTCAAATTGATGCAGTTCATTGAGACATTAATGCCCAAAATAAGAATTTGAGTAAAGTCATAATTGTTCAGTTCATCATTGACTTTGACCATTACCTTAGTAAATTTTCTTATTGGCACATTTCCTTGCTTTGTCCATGTCTTGACATTTTGCTAAGTATTATCTAACTTCAGAACCTCTGATTGCTCTTTTTATGGAACAAGGTGAATGGTTTATCTAAGGACCATATTCCTATCCTTCAAACCAATTGGAGAATACCCTTTATGATATATATCTTTTTCCCATAGGAAAATTAATGTGATATACTTTTCTATCACTGAAACAAAATTTTTGTCTACCTTTCTCCCAGTTTTCCCAATGTCTTTATTTGCCCTCTCCTAGTTCTCCATAGATTTTCTTCTTGAATAAATAAAGCAGTTATTTTTTTAAATAATTACATTGCAGGTAAATCATAAATTTACCTTTATCTTCTTCCTTCCCAATAGTCCTTTATGTTTATTAGTCTCACAAGAAATGTTTCAGTTAAGTTGAAGGTTGCAAGGTTTCATCCATGATGTTTCAAGCAGCTTTTCCCTCCAGAATTTTTCAATGTTTTTGATTGATAGCTTTTGTTTCTTACATATTCATGTATATTTATATATATATATATATATATATATATATAATTTCAAATATCTCTCCTTCTCCATCTATGATAATGTCTTCCCACATAACAAATTGTATTTTTAAAGAAGGAAAAAACAACAATACTAATTAATCCATTGAAAAACTCTAAAAATATGGGCAATGTGTAATGGTGGTGGAACTCCCATCTGAGTGAATGGGTGTATTTGGAATTCCTAATGCCAAAATTTTGCATCACTTTTGAATTTTTGATATGTATTAGTTGCTCATCATCATTTCTATTTGATTTTTTTTTCCTTTTCACTCTTGACTTCTCATATATATTTAGAAATAAATGTCTTATGGTCTCTTTATTGTTATTTTACTATTACTATCATTACTATTCTTTATTTACTCTTTTTGAGTTTCTATTATCTAGGAATTTTGAGAAACAAATACTTTCTACATCTATGATTTTCTTTTCAGCAAGGTTTTTCAAACATTTCTTTTAATTAAACAGGCATTTTATAAAATTTATATTTATATCAGACTTTATGGATGGGTCACTTTAGGCTCCATTTTGAAATCCCTTGCTCTTTATGACACATTAACCCATTACCTCCTACAATTTCTGTTAAGTATAATATAGTTTTGTGTTATTTGAATTTTTCTTTTTTATATTTGAAATTTTTTCCTGGTCACTCACAGAATTAATTACAATTTAGTGGAATTGATAAATTTAAATCACTATGTATTTTGGATTTTTTCAGATATCTGGGTATTCTTTCAATTGTCTATTTTTCTGGATTAAGTTTTTGGCATTTCCTTGTATTATTTCTTACATTATGCCGTTCAGATATTTCCCTCATAATGGTCTTCTGGGAGAATTAAATTTCTTAGTTGTCTATTCTTTTATTTTCCTCAATATGACTCTTTTACATTTATGCAGATGTTGCTTTGATTTATTTGCTATTTGGTTCCCTTCCTTCAGAATGACCTTCACTTCGAAGTATTTACGTTTTCAATAAAATTTTCTCTTGTGTTTATTTGCTAACTTGTCACTATAGAATTTTGTTTTTTGTTTTTGTCAATTATTCTCTGCGTGTCATAAATTCTGTATTCACAATTCTGATGTATCTTTTAAATCACTCAGAAGTGCTCTATTTCTTTTTCCATGCTCTCTTGAACTTTTTCCTCCCAAAATCTTTGGTAATACCATTGACCACACATACACACTATTTCTCTTTTTTCCATATTGCTCACTTTCTAACTTCCTTCCCTTTGAGTATCTTTCTTCTCATGCTGAAAAATTTACAATTTACCAGCCTCAGCCTCTACCCCAAGTGACTTTGAGAAAAACAGTTCAGGCTTCAGCTGAATTCAGTGGTTTTTTTTCACCTTTAGGTTAATTGTAATCTTACAGTCACACACACACGTGTCCTGCCTCCTTTCCCTTTGGTCTTCCTTCAAGTTGAACTTTCTTATGATACATCACATAGCCTGGGCAGATTTTGCTTTTTAAATCTTATCGTCATTTGGGGTGGGGGTGGGGGGAATTCAGCAGGTAATGCTAAATTCTATGCTATGGCATACTCAGTGGCATCCCTAATATGAGAAAGGAATTGTCCCCTTTCTCATTTCCTCACCATATATCTACTCTCATTATTCCAGTTTATTTCTTCTTAAATCATAAGACCATGCCAGGACCTGGTTTTGGCTCAGGATCTTGTACTTAAGTCAAACAGAAAAATCTTGTATGATTTATATAGCCCTTGCTTCAACCAGAATTTAACAGCTAAAACTAGACCCTGTCTTCTGTATGAATAATTTATCCTTTTTTCTAGCTCATGTCATAATGCTCTGGACCATAAGTTGAGTTTGGACTTATTTAAGAGTCTCTAACATGTATTTTTTTAATATATTTTTTTTTAATTTTCATCCATTTGTACATGCACATTTCCAAGTTAAAAAATTTCCCTCCACCCTTCCTTCCTAACCCTCTCTCCTCAGTAGGGAACAGTCAGGTTAGCATTTTATATACATATTTTATTAAGCATATTTACAAATTAGTAAATTTTGGCATGAGGAATTAGGATAATGGTAAAGAGATACATAAGAGATACTTTTTATAAAGTGGTCATCAGTTTCCGTAGGGGTGTATTTTTTCCCTGTGTGCTTTGTTTTGTTTTTCTTCTTCTGGCTGGGGATAATATAATTTTTATACAGTCAAATACAGTTGTCCTCACTCTCTGGATGGTCAAGAGCAGCTGCGTCCTTCAAGGTTGATCATCTCATAATGTTATTGATGTGTACATTGTTCTCTTGGTTTTGTTCCCTTTGCTTAGATCCTGTAAGTCCCTAGCATGTCTTAAAGCTGCTCTGACTCAGTCTCCTCCTTTGTGGATGGAGACTTTGGGGTACTTCACTCAGAATACTGTCCTAGTATCATCTCCTTCTATGGGGTCCAGCCTTTTACGTATGCCATTTGATCTAACTTGTTTCAACGCTAAGCTTCTGTAGGATTTTGCCAGGTTTTCTTGTATAATTGGACTGAATAAATATCTTTATGACTGGTTTGGGTTTTTAAGAGGAATTTCTTATCATATTTTACCTTTTATGAATTTAAAAATCTTTAATGAATAAATTGTCAGACATCTGACCTCTTTTATATCATAGCATACCACCATCTATCTACAATTTCGCATTCTTTTTCACTTCCCTATACTTTATAGTGGAGAGTACTTTTCTAAATCTTAATTTCTATAATTCTGAGTATTCATAATAATGATATCAGAATTCCATCAAAGCATCAAAGAGTCTCCTGTGATATTTTTCAACATATGAAAAGGTTTAGTCTCTCTTTCACATTTTATTATCTAGGTCTTGTGTCTGAGAGGACAACTATGCAGAGTGTTAACCTGGAAAAAGTACAAAAAAATAGACATTGCTTATTTAAATGACTGAAGTAACCAAAAGAAAACTAAAAAAAAAAAATAGACATAAGATTCCCTGAATAGATTTTTATTCCTTTGTTGCCACAATGAAATAACAATTTGAACTTCTATCTTTGTCTAAAGATTTTCAATTGCCCCTAGATTTTATGATGTTGATTAGATTATTTCCCAACTCAGGCTTAGGAACACATGAAGTTAAACAGATGTTAAAAAAAAAGGATGTAGGGACTGTAAATACATTTTACTGACTTAAAAATCTTTGTACAAATGTCCCTAGAGAATAATTCAGTCTCTGGTTCAGGCATTCTGTTTATGGACAAGAAGCTCCTCATGAATTTAGGATAAAGAAAATGTATTCTTTTTTTATGCTTGGAACACCATGCTATTCAGATAAATAATAGAACTAAGATTGCTCAAAACAATATTTCCTTATTTGTTTTTTTTGTCCTTTCAGTTCTTTCAGTATATTGTTTATGTATTTCATTCTTCATCATGATTTTATGTTATATGGCAAATCCATTAATTCTTTATTTTCTTTCAGCATACAAGATAAACAAGCAGTGAATTTATGAACCTGAGAAAAGGGCTTTAAAAAATTATACTTGTATAGAAATGTTTCCATCTTGGTGTGGGGAATGCCTTAGGTCAATTTCATGCAGAGTGTTTTCTTCTTTTTCATATATCAATCTTAAATTAATACACTCAATGCTCTGCAGCCAGCATGGTTGCACATTGATCTCGGCTAGCTTGTTTACAGTATTTTGGCAAGTTGCTGATGTACTTCTCCCTGGGGATAGAGCAGAGGTTAATTGCTGTTAAACTCTCAGTGCCAAGTAATGGTTCAACCTCTCTGCTACATTAAAGATGACACTAATAAGGAAAGAGTGCAGTGGTTTGCTCTATATTGAAAATTGGACTTGTGGTGACAGAAACTTGGAGCAGAGCAGATGTAATAGGAAGGCCATAATGTAATTATAAACACTAAACATGTGTCATACCACATTAAATGATACATTAATGAATCAAAACAGGTGATGGAGTGTTTCTTTTTCAGCAAATAGAGGTGTTTTCAAGGTTAGAGTGTTGTTAATTTAATAATCTATAATATGGATATTCTTCAAATCACAAATGAAATCAACTTTAATGCTTTCATACAGAATATCCTATTGAACTTCAAGTGAGTAAAGGAAGAGAAGCAAAACAAAGACAGCACAATTCAATGCAACTCACCCTTTGTTTAATTTTATAAGAAAGGCTTTTTATATAGAAAGGTAAATGGTTGCCCAAGGCCTTTTCTTATCCCTGTGGACCATTTGATGATTCTAATATATATCTAACTGGCCAGTGATTGTCATGGAAACATAAGATTTGAGAAGGAAGCAACTACTTCTTTAAATGTTACCTGCTATAAAACATTTTGTTTGTAAATAAAATGAAAAATTCTTTCAATTATGCTTATACATAAGAAAAATATTTTCACTAAATTTTAATATAATTTTGTTAAAATACCCATACATATTTTTCCCTTCTAGATAATATTTGTTCTTCAAAATTCATATTCTATATTCATAGGGTAATAGGAACATAAAATTTTGAAAGAGTATTATATATCCTCTAATTTAGTTGCCTCACTTTAGTAATAAGAGAATTGATAACTATAGAGGTTAGTTAACTTACCAATGGTTAGACATTTTAAATAACAGAGCTAGTACTGAAACACAAGTTCTTTGCCTCAAATGTAATACTGTTCATACAACACTATACTACCTCCCGGAATGACTAAAGTTAACTTTTTCATTGTTTTGAAATTCATATCAATAACAGAATATTTTGAGTAAATATATATAAATATATATTCATAAATTTTAGATTTTCTACTAAATTCTTGTTAAATTAACTTTTGATAAATTGATTTTAAATTATATTATATACAAATTTATTTACTTTTCCAATTCCATGCAAAAATGGTTTTCAACATTCATTTTTTGTAAGATTTCGAAATCCACTTTTTTTTCCTTTCTCCCTTCCTTCCTTCCCTCCCTGAAATACAGGTTCTACATGTATAAGTATGTTTATTATGTTTCCATATTAGTGATGCTCTGAAAGAAGAATCAGAACAAAAGGGGGGAAGCCCAAAAAAGGCAAAATAAATAAATTAAAAAAATATTAAAAATTGAAAAGAGTATCCTTAGGTCTACATTCAGATTTCAAAGTTCTTTTACTGACTGTGAAAAGTAATTTTCATCACAAGTACTTTTGAATTTTCCTTGAGGGGCAGCTAGGTGGCATAGTGGATAGAGCACCAGCCCTGGGGTCGGGGGCCCTGAATTCAATTTTGACCTCAGACATTTAACAATTACCTAGCTGTGTGACCTTGGGCAAGTCACTTAACCCCAATGTCTTGTAAAAAAAAAGAATGTAGAATTGTCTTTGATCATGGTACCCTTGAGGAGAGAAACATCTACCATAATTGATCATCATGCAATATTCTCTTAGTTCTATTCATTTCACTCAGTTTCAGTTCATGAAAGTCTTTCTAGACTTTTTGGAAGTCTGTCCATTACTCATTTCTTTCAGAACATAGATAGATAGATAGATAAATGATAGATAGATAGATAGATAGATAGATAGATAGATACATAGATACATAGATACATAGATACATAGATACAAAGATACATTTGATAAATATGCTTACAGGTTAGTCATTTTGGCATGAGGAATCAGGATTAAGGGAAAGAGAAATGTAAGAGATAATTTTTATAAAGTCTTCATCAGATTCTGAAGGGTTGTTTTTTGTTTTTTGGTATTTTTTTGGTTTTCTTCCTCTGATGGGAATAACATTGTCCATAGCCGTTCTAATACAGTTATCCTAGCTCTCTGAACTGCTGAGAGAAGTTGCTTCCATCAAAGTTGATCATCTCAAGATTTTGTTGTTAATGTGTACTTTGATCTCTTGGTTCTGATCCCTTCACACAGCATCAGATAATATAACTAATTCCATGCTTCTCTAGAGTCTGAGCATTTATAGTTTCTTATGGGACAATAATATTTTGTTGTATTCCTTAACAAAGGATGTTTAGCCATTCCCCAATTGATGGGCATTCCTCAATTTCCAGTTCTTTGCCACTATAAAAAGAGTTGCTACTGATATTTTGGAACATGTGGAATTTTTTTCTATTTTTTAAGATTTCATTTGAATATAGGCCTATAATTGGAATTGCTGCTGTCAAAGGGTATGAACAGTTTTATTGCTTTTTGGGTAATCAAGGTCCCACAAACTTGATGACAGCATAGGTCACAGCAGCCAGAGAGCAAGCTAACAGGCGGGGTCCAAAACCTAAACAAAGTCTGAACCCTGGGAACACCAGTGGGAAAAGAAAGACTTGGGGTTGGAACAAACCACAGCATAGATAGAACTTGGACATAAAGGAGGAAATAAACCACTGCAAAAGCAAGGCCTAGACTGCATAGACAACATCTTTTTCAATAACAAGCCAGGGATCAGTGCCTAGCCCCAAGCATAAAAAAAAAACAACAAAAAAAAAAAAACAACATAGTCCTATATGTGCCATACCATGGGATTAGTGTTAAAACAACAAAGATGAGCAAAAAAGCTAAAAGAGCTCTCACTCTAGATAACCATTTTTCAGATAAAGATGGATAACAATGCCATATCTGAAGAAGAAATCAGTGAAAAATTAATCACATGGAACTCCCCACAGAGTCTATGAATTGGGCTCAAATTCCTAAGCTCATAGAAGAGCATAAAAACGAATTTAAAAAGCAAAGAAGAGAGGAAGAAGAAAAATGGAAAAAAGAAATGAGAGTCATGAAGAAAAATAATGAAAGATTAGCCAAAGTAATCAATTCCTTTAATAGTCAAAATAACCAACTGGAATAGGAAACACAGAAATGTTAAAAAGAAAACCCTAAAAATTAGAATTAATCAAATAAAAACCACTAAATCTATGAGACTACGAAAAAAGGCTGAAAACATTGAAGAAAATATAAAATACCTTTTAGAAAAAACAAACAACCTAGAAAATAGATCCAGAGAGATAATTTACAAATCATCATACTACCAGAAAGCCTAGATCAAAAAAAAAAATGAACCTGGAAAACATTATCTAAATAATTATCAGGGGAAACTGTCCAAATCTACTAGAATAAGAAGATAATATAGCTAATTGAAAGAATATACAGAGCCCCTTCAGAAAGAGACCCCAGGATAAAAACTCCAAGGGCTGTTTTAAACTAAATTCCAGAACTCTCACTTGAAAATTTAAATACAATGGAAACACAATCAGACTCACACAGGAACCTATCAACCTCAACACTGAAGGACAGGAGGACCTGGGATACTACATATCTGAGGACCAAGGACCTGGGATTACAACCAAGAATTTACAACCTTGCAAAATTCAATATATATATTGTCAGGGCAAAAGATGGATATTCAATGAAATAAAGGACTTCAAAAATTTTCTGACAAAAAGGTAGAACTGATCAGAGGATACAGTCTCACCAAATATACAACCCAATAGATGCATAAAGGTAAGAGATGCATATAAATGTAAAGGAAATAAGGAAGGACAAAATAAAACAAAACAAATGTTAATCAAGCCTAAAATGGAAGATATAACACTTATAACTCTAGAGAATTGTATTTCTCTTAGGATAATTAAAGGGTCCAACACAATTGAAGAGGTTGGACTTAGAGGATATAGGTATGGTACTTCAAGATGAAATCATTATGTTTGTGAAAAAAAAACATTATGAAAATCTGGGATATTAATTCTAAACTGAAGTGTTTTAGTTTGCCTTGGCCTACTCTAATTCTACTAGGCTCACAAAGTTTAGCACTGTATATGATGAGGGCATCCTAAGCTGGGAGGCCCTGAGTCAGTATCTCCCAGAGCTTAGAATCAATTGTAAGCTCTTAAGTGAGACCTTCAGTCTCTCAGTACTTAGACTACGTTAAGATTCTTATAGTTAGTTAAATCATGGTTGGACTTAATCTATACTTTATTTAGTAAAGGGTTAAGTACCCAGGGTAGGGAAGGAGGGAGAAGTATGAGGAAAAAGTATGTTTGGGGACAGATTACATAAAAATCATGAAATGATTTGGCTTTTCATGATACTTTGGCTCATGAGGATTGTGTGACCTTAGAGGATTCCTGAAAAGGGAATAAGGAAAAAATTGATTATAATTTGATGTAATTCAAGACTCTTGAAATGTGTGCTAAAGAGACAGAAGGGGAGGGTACTTATTGACTTTGAGGCAATGCTATTTGTTTTTTTTCTTTTCTTTAATTTTTATACATATTGCTTAAATATTCTTAAGATTAAACATAATATCCCCTCCCCCAGCAAAATATAAACCCTCATGAGAAATAAAGTGAAAGAACAAGAAAAAAATATGTTTCAGTCTATATCCTGATACTGTCAGCTCTGTCTTGGGTGGATCATATTCTTTATCATAAATCCATCATAGAAGTTACTTCCATATTTTTCCATAGTTGCTGTTGTTGATTTTAATTCCCTCCATCCATTCCTCCCCTTTACCAGCTCTTATATTTTCTCTCTCCTTTCACTCTATCCCTATTCAAAAATGTGCTGTGGGGCAGCCAAGTGGTGCAGCAGGCAGAGCAGAAGCCCCGGAGCCAAGTGGCCCTGAGCCCATATTCTATTGCAGAGACCCAGTAACCACCTGGTCCTGTGGTCCTGAACAGACTATCCAATCCCAGCACCTTGCAAAAAGTGAAAAAAAAGACATGTTATATATGACTATTCTATCCTATGATCTACCCTCTCCTCTATCACCCATATACCCCCTCCCCTCTCCTTATCTCCCTTCTCTCCCTTTTCTTCTAGATGTCTATACCGTATTGAGTGTTTCTGATGTTTCATCTCTGAGCCATTTCCAATGAGAATGAAGGCTCACTCATTCACCCTCACCTTCGCTCATTCCATACCATTGCAAAAAGTACATGCAATATTTTTACATGAGATATCTTAGCCTATTCCATCTCTCCTTTATCTTATTCCCATTACATTTCCCTTTCACCCATTGACTCCATTTTTACAATTATTGTGTCTTCAGCTCCCTCCTGTGCCTCATCTATAAAAGCTCCTTCTATCTGTTTTATTAAATATGAAGTTTCATATGAGTATTATCATTATCATCTTCCCATGCAGGAATACGTGTAGTTCACCATCATTAAATCCCTAATAATTTAGCCTTCTCATCCACTCTCTCTATGCTTCACCCGAGTCCTATACTTGAAGATCAAACTTTCTATTCAGTTCTGGCAATTTCAAAAGGAACACCTGAAATCCCCCTGTTCCTTTGAAAAATCCATCTTTTCTCTTGGAAGTGAGTATTCAGTTTTTCTGGGTAGTTGATATTTGGCTGCATTCCTTATGGAATATTATATTCCAAGCCCTGAGTGCCCTTAATGTGGATGTTGCTAAGTCCTGTGCAATTCTGACTGCAACACCATTATATTTGGATTGTTTTGTTCTGGTTGTTTGTAGTATTTTCTCATTGACTTGGGAGTTCAGGAGCTTGATTATAATATTCCTGGAGGTAAGTATTCTGGATCTCTTTCAGGAGGAGATTGATAGATTCTCTCAATTTCTACTTTGCCCTCTGCTTCTAGAAAATCAGGACAATTTTCCTATAGAAGTTCTTTAAAAATGAAGTCAAGGCTCTTTTCCTGATCATTATTTTCAGGTAGCCATAAAAGGGAAGATATAACACTTATAACGCTTGAAAATTGTATTTCTCTTAGGATAATTAAAGGGTCCAATACAATTGAAGAGATTGGACTTAGAGGACAGAGCTTTGGTAGTTCAAGATGAAATAATTGAAATGATAATTTCTAAATTATCTTTCCTGGATCTGTTTTCCAGATCAGCTATTTTTAATGTAATATTTCATGTTTTCTTCTGGTTTTTCATACTTTTTATATTGTTTTATTATGTCTTGATTCCTTGCAAAGTCATCAGCACCCTTTAGCTCCATTCTACCTTTGAAGAATTTGTTTTCCTCAGAGAGATTTCTTATCTATTTTTGCATCTAGTCAATTCTGCTTTTTAAAGCATTCTTCTCCTCAATAACTTTTTAAAACTGTTTTATCCATCTGATGTAAACTGGCTTTTAATATATTATTTTCTTCAGCATTTTTGGGATCTCCTTGACTAAGCTGCTGACTTCATTTTCATGTTTTTCCTGCATCTCTCTCATTTCTTTTCCCAATTTTTCTTCTACCTTCCTTACTTGATTTTCAAAATCTTTTTTGAGCTCTGCCATAGTGTGAGGCCAACTTCTATATTTCTTGGAGTCTTTAAATGCAGAAGCTTGGACTTTCTCATCTTATGATTGTATGTTTTGGTATTCCATGGGTCCAAAGTAATTGTCTATGGTCAGAGTTCTTTTTTCCCCTATCTACTCATTTCCCCAGCCTGTGCCTGGTTTTGGGGTGCTCCCTGAGCTTTTGAATATTATTGGAACCCCCCAGCAAGGACCTCAGTATGTGAGGCTCTGACACTCTCCTGGTCTGTTGAAAGACCACAAATGCAACCCTCTGGGGCCCCAAACTGCACCCAGGGTCTAAATGTGATCAAAGTCCCAATGGACAGAGGACAGACCTCAGCAGTCTCCCTCTACTCCCTTACCTTCCATGGACTGAGCACTCAGGGAGCAGCTGCCAGGTGGCTCCTCCTGGGTGGTTCCACAGGGCTACTTTCATTTCCTGGTATCTGGGCTGCACTGAGGGCCGTGGTCATGCTGAGGAGGGCCCCACTGGCCTAGGCTTTGTACTCATTCTAGTAGAGGTCAGCCAATTGATCTTCCAAGTTGTGCTTGGTGCTCTCTGGCATGATAGGTCATTAACTGCTTCTTCTGCCAAGTACCCTTGGGTTGTTCCTGGAAGGCTGAAGCTACTTCACCCTGGTGTGCTGTTACCCCTCCAAACCTGTGGAACAGAATCTTCCCACTATTTTCCGAGTTACCTTGGAGCATTGTCTCACTGGATCTTTCTGTGGGTTCTGTCTCTTGAAAATTTAGAGTCATAATTTTAACATTTTAAAAATATTTTGGAGAGAACACCTAAGAGAGGCTGTTCTCTTGCAGTCATCTTGGCTCCACCCCCATGGTAATGCTATTTATCACTAAATCAATCAATCAAGCTGTGAGTTATTTGAAAACATTTTTAACTTATCAAGTAATCAATTATAAGCTGTGTTTGTTGATATATTAATGATATTTGAATTACAAATATTAATATCTGTTAATACTTGAATAAAATATATATTATTTATAATATTTGAATGATAAATTACACCAAGTGAAGAGGCATAAAGATTTATAAATTAAATAGGGAAAGAAAGGAGAATGTGAAAGCTGAGTAAATTCTATTCAATAGATTTGGCCCAGAGAGGGAATAAGATACATGCCCACTTGAATTTTAAAATCTTTTCTAATCTATAGGGAAGGTATTGATGGGGAAAGGAAAAGATTAGGGAGGAAGGGACTGATAAAAGGGAAGGCCAAGGTTTAAGTGAAATTGAAAATTAAATTTTAAAAGAGAAATTACAAGGGAATGGGAGTAAAACTTTGGTAAATAGGAAAAAGAGGAAAGGAAATAGAAAAATATAATTGGGAAAGATATAATGGAGGGAAATACAGAATTAGTAATCCCAATGGTAAATGGGAATGGGATAAACTGACCCATAAAACAGAATAGGATAGCAGAATGGGAAAAAAACAGAATTTTATAATATGTTGTTTACAAGAAACACATTTGAAGCAGAGAGATAGAGACAGGGTAAATGTAAAGCATGGAGTAATATATATTATCTATCAGCTGAAGTAAAAAAAAAAGGAGTATGTATCCTGATCTCAGATAAAGCAAAAGCAAAAATAAATCTCATTTGAAAAAGATATAGAAGGAACCATATCTTCATAAAAGGCAATATAAGTAATGAAGCTATAACATTATTAAACATGTATGCACCTAGTAGTATGGTGTCCAAATTAATAGAAGTAAATCTGAGTGAATTTCAAGGAGACATAAGCAGTAAAACATTAATAATGGAAGACCTCAACCTCCCTTGTGCAAAACCAGATAAATCTAACATCGAAACAGACAAGAAGGAAGTTAAGAATGAAAGAAATATTAGAAAACTTACATATGATAGACTTCTGGAGAAAACTTAATGGGGATAGGAAAAAATACTACTTTTTATTGACAGTACATTGTATCTATACAAAAATTGAACATGTACTAGAGCATAAAAACCTTATAATCAAATACAGAAAGGCAGAAAAAACTTCTCAAACCATAATGCAATACAAATTGCATGTAATAAAGGGTCATGATAATATTAACCAGAAGCTAATTGGAAACTACAGAACTTTATCTTAAATAATGGGTGGATCAAAAAGCAAATCAGAGAAATAATCAATAATTGTATCTAAGAAAATGATTACAATGAGACATCAAAACAAAATTAATGGGATGGAGCCAAGACAGTGTTGAGGGGAAATTTTATATCTCAAAATATTTTTGTGAATAACATAGAAAAAGAAGAGATTAATGAATTTGCTATGAAATTTAAAAAGGTAGAAAAAGATAAAATTAAAGATTTCCAAATAAATACCAAATTAGAAATGTTGCAAATCAAGGGAGAGATAAATAAAATCGAAAGCAAGAAAATCATTGATCATTTATGAAAATGTCAATAAAGTAGATAAACCATGGTTAATCTGATTAAAAAAAGAAAGAAGATAACCAGATTACTAGTATCAAAAATGAAAAGGATAAATTAAGCACCAATGAGGAGAAAGTTAAATAAAAAAAAGTTTTGAGGCTTCTTTGCCAAACTGCATGTTAACAAATTTGATAATCTGGATGAAATGGATAAATATTTGTAAAAATGCAAACTGCCAAGATAAACAGAATTGAAAATAATACACCTAAATATCCCCATTTCAGAAAAAGAAATAAGGCACCATCAATAAACAAACTAAGCAAAAGTCTCTAAGTCAAGATGGATTTACAAGTGAATTCTACCAAACATATAAGAAACAATTAATTCCTATTCTATATATACTATTTTAAAAAAATAAGAGAAAATGTTCTGTCAAATTCTTTTTCTGACACCAACATAGTGCTGATACCTAAAACCAGGAAGAACCAAAACAAAGAAAATTATAGCCCATTCTCCTGAATGAACATTGTCGGAAATTTCTTTTTGATTTTAATATTTATTTATTTATTCTCCTTTTGTACAAATAATGCTTTTTTGTACATTAATAAAATATTCTTGTTTAAGAGTAAAAAGAATACCCTCCCCCCACAAAATATAGACTAGCTTGAGCAATAAAGGGGAGAGAAAAAAATTAAAATTTAAAAAAATAATAGTAATAATTGTAGGTATGGCCAGGTGGTGCAATGGACGGAGCCCCAACCCTGGAGCCAGAAGCACCTGAACCCATATCTGACCCCATACACCCAACAATCACCCAGCCGTGTGACATGCAAGCCACCCAAACCCCACTGCCCTGCAAAAACCAAGAAAAAGAAAAAAAAAGACCCAAAATAAAATAAAATAGTAATAATAGTAGGGGTGGCTGGGTGGCGGACAGAGAATTGGCCCTTGAGCCAGGAGCACCTAGGTCCAAATCCAGCCTCAGACATCCAACGGTCACCCTGCTATGTGGCCCCAGGCAGGCCACCCAGCCCCATTTGCCCCTCACCCCCCCCAAAATAATAATAATAAAAATGTGCTTCAGTCTTTGTTCTAAAACCAAAAACTCTGTTGTGGGTGGATCCCATTCTTTATGGTAAATCTATCACAAAAGTTACTTCCATTGCCATTGCTGATCGCAACTCCCTCCTTTCGTATTTCTCTACTACCATGTACTATAGCAATGAGATTAAAGAAAGTTATTACCAGGATAAAACACCATGATCAGGTAGGATTTATGACAGGTAGGCAGTGATACTCAATATTAGGAAAGCCCTAAATGCAATGGAACATCTCAATAGCAAAACTGACAGAAATTATATGATTATCTCAATAGAAGTTGAAAAAGCCTTTAATAAAATACAATATCCCTTTTCCAGCCACTCCTCCCTTCACTCCCAAATGTGAGTCCTGCTACATCACAGTCACCCTGAATCCCCGCCCCACAGTGTTAGCACTGGGGCCACCACCACTGCTTCCCTCCTGCTGCTGCCATGATCATCTACCTGAACCTCATCAGTCATGATGACATTTACAAGATCCAGGAGATTGTGAACAGGCTGTACCTGGAGTTGGAGGGGAAGATGATCAGTAGGACAAAGGGTACCACTGATGATTCACTCATCTGTGGAAATGCCTCTGCTGAAGGTCCTGAGGGTGAAGGAACAGATGCCACTGTAATCACTGGAGTTGATATAGTAATAAACCATCATCTGCAAGAAACTAGCTTCACAAAAGAGTCCTACAAAATGTACATCAAAGACTACATGAAATCAATCAAAGGCAGACTTGAAGAAAACAAGTCAGATAGAGTAAAAATCTTTTTTGACAAGAGCTGCAGAACAAATCAAACATATTCTTGCTAATTTTAAAAACTATTAGTTCTTCATGGGTGAAAATATGAATTCATATTGCAAAGTGGATCTCCTGGACTTCTGTGAGGATGGTGTGACCCTCATATAAGATTTTCTTTAAGGGTGGTTTAGAAATGGAGAAATTTAACAAATTCCTCTCATTACATTGAATCACCTATTATCATGACTGGTTGCTGTTTTTTTTGTCATCTATACAACCACCAGGACTTGGATAGACTTTTGACTGATGTCATCTTGAGCTTTATTCTTTACTTTTGACTTTGATTTATTTGGAGTAGTGACATTGTTTGTAAAAATATGTCATGCAGGGGTGGCTAAGTGGTGTAGTGGATAAAGCACCGGCCTTGGAGTCAGGAGTACCTGAGTTCAAATCCGGTCTCAGACATTTAATAATTACCTAGCTGTGTGGCCTTGGGCAAGCCACTTAACCCCATTTGCCTTGCAAAAACTAAAAAAACAAACAACAACAACAAAAAAAACATGTCATGCAGTTTGTCTAAAATAAAACACATTTAATCCCCCCCAAAACAACATCCATTTCTATTAAAAACTCTAAAAAGTTTAGGAATAAATGTAATTTTCATTAAATAATATGTATGTAACATATATGTAAAAGGGATAAACTTGGAGCATTTCCAATAAGATCAGGAGTGAAACAAGGATGCTCATTATCACCATCATTATTCAATATAGTATTAGAAATGTTAGATTTAGCAATAAAAGAAGAAAAATCAATTGAAGGATTCAAAATTGGCAAAGAGGAAGCAAAACTTTCACTCTTTGCAGATGTCATGATGTTATGCATACATAACCAGAGAAAATCATACCAAAAAACCTCCTTGAAATATTTAACAAATTCAGCATAGTAGCAGAATAATAAACCCAAATACATCATCAGCATTTCTATGCCCAACAACAGCCCAAGAACAAGAGACAGAAAGAGAAATCCCATTTAAGGTAACTGTAGAAAAAATTAAAGAATTGGGAATCTCCCAAGACAAACCCAAAAATTGTATCAAGACAATTATAAAGCACTTCTCACCCAAATAAAATCAGATCTAAATAACTAGAAAAATGACAATTGCTCATGATCAGGTAGAACTAATAGAATGAAAATAACAATTCTACCCAAAACAAATTACTTATTCAGTACCATACCAATCCTACTATCAAATAATTAATTTACCAAGCAAGAAAAAAATAAATTTATCTATAGCAAGAAAATATGAAGAATAACAAAGGAATGGATAAAAAAGGAAAGTAAGGTAGCCTAGTTCTACAGATCTAAAACTATGCTATGAAGCAACAGTCATCAAAACTCCCTGGTACTGGTTAAGAAATAGAGTAATGGATCAGTGGATTAAGATAGGTTCAAAATGAACAGTAATAAATGATACAGCTACTATTTGACAAAGAGAAAGACATTAGCATGTGGGATAAGAACTCAATATTTGACAAAATTTGTTGGGAAAATTGAAAATATTATGGCAAACTAGGCATAGACCTATATCTTATACCCTATATCAAAATAAGGTAAAAATAGTACAGTATTTAGACATAAAAGATGATGTCTAGATGAATTAATAGACCAAGAAATATTCATCTATCAGATCTATGGAAAGGGGATACATTTATGGCCAAAGAAAAAGTAGAGCACATTACAAACAGGAAAATGAATAATTTTGACTATATGAAATTTTAAAAGCTTTGGACTAATAAAATCAGTGCTGTCAAAATTAGAAAGAAAGCCAAAAGTTGGTAAAGGTATCATTTCTAAAATAAATAGAGAAATGCATCAAATTGATAAGGTTACCAGTCATTCTCCAGTTGATAAATAGTCAAAGGATATGAACAGACAGTTTTCAAAAGTAGGAATTAAAGCTATATATAATCATATGAAAAAATACTTCAAATCATTATTGATTAGAGAAATGCAAATTAAAACAACACTGATGTATCACCTCACAACTATCAGATTGACTAAAATCAAAAAGCAGAAATGATCAATGAAAGAAAAGTTGTGGGAGAATTGGAAATTTAATGTGTTGCTGGTGGAGTTGTGAACTGATCCAACCATTCTGGAGAGCAATATGAAACTATGCCCAAAGAACAATAAAACTGTTCATACCCTTTGACTCAACAATTCCAATTCTAGGCCTATATCCAGAAGAAATCATAAAAAATGGTGAGTCCCACATGATCCAAAATATTCATAGCAGGTTTTTTTTGTAATGACAAAGAATTGTAAATTGGGGTGTTGCCCATCAACTGGTGAATGGTTAAACAAGTAATGGTATATGAATATTATGGAATACTATTGTTTTATTAGAAACAATAAATGGCTGAATTCTGGATAAGCATAGAGTGAATTACAGGATATGATGCTAAGAATGTAGCAGAACCAAGAGAACAATGTACACATTGACAACAACATTGTAAGGTGATCAACCCTGATGGATGAACCTGCCCTCAGCAGTTTAGAGAACTGGAACAACCCTATTAGACTGGCCATGGACAATGCTATCTTCATCCAGGGAATGAAAAACAAAACAAAACACAAAACAAAACAAATAAAACAAAAAACAAAAACCCTTCAGAATCTAATGAACACCACATTCATCTTTAAAAAAATCACATGTATTTCTTTCCCTTATTACTAATTCATCATACTGAAAATGACTAATCTGTAAATATGTTTAACAGAAATGTGTATGTACAATATTAACATGATTGTTTACTGCTAAGGGGAGGGAAGTGGGAATGGAAGGTGGAAAGAAAGCGGTAATTTAAAAATATACATATGCATCTGGATGAATTTTGAAAATCTTTCATAACATGTATTTGGAAACATGAAATATCAGCTTAAAAAAAAGAGAGAGAGCTACCTCTTCATATCCTTTGATCCTTTATCAATTGGTAAATGACTTGAATTCTGAAAAATTTGGCCAAGTTCTCTATATATTTTAGAAATGAGTCCTTTGTAAAAATTTTTTTCCAACTTTCTGCATTCACTTGGGTAAATTGGTTTTATTTGTCCAAAACATTATTAATTTAATGTAATCAAAATTATTCATTTAAAATTTTATAATGTTCTCTATCTCTTGTTTTGTGATAAAGTGCTTTTGCTCTCCATAGATTTGACAGATAATATAATTCTTTTTCTCCTAATTAGCTTATGGTATCCAACTTTATGTCTAAGTCTTGTACCCATTTTGACTTTACCTTGACATATTGGGGGGAGATAATGATCTATCCTTAGTTTCTGCCAAAGTATTTTCCAGTTTTCTGAAGTTTGTACAAGTTTGTACAATCAGATTTATCAAACAGTATGTTACTTTAATAATTTTCTACTGTTTCTTTCGTACCTAATCTATTCCACTGAACTACCAGTCTATTTTTTAACCAGAACCAAATAGTTTTGATAACTGTCACTTTATTACATAATTTTAGATCAGGTACAGATAGGTCACCTTCCTTTACATTTTCTTTTCATTAATTCCCTTGATATTCTTGATTTCTGTTCCTCTAGATTAATTTTGTTATTATTTTTATAACTCTTTAAAATAATATTTTTGTAATATGTTTGGTAGGAAACTTAACAAGTAACTTAATTTATATAGAATCTGCAATTTTATGCATTGTCTTTCCCAAAAAATAAACCCTACCATGATCTTTCATGATATTCGTAATATAAGCCCAATCTCCAAAATAAAGCCCCAATTAACACCATTAGCAAGACAGACACATTTAGTACATCCTTGACAACACATGACAGTCTTATTGGTTTATAAAATAATAATAACATTAATATAAAAATATAAATAGATAATATTATAGACATTATACTTAAATTATAATATAAATTGTACTTCATTATTTGTAAATACCCAAGTGGGCTTCTTTGTATAAGAGTTAAATACCTATGTAAACAGATAGACTCAAAACTTATTTCAAATGAACAATTGAGTCCAGTCAAAATGCAGAAATAACATGCACATTTGATAATGTCTGGAAGGAAAAAAGTTCCAAATCTAATTATCACTAAAGCCAAGAAAGATGAGGTTGATACTGTTTCAGGCATTTATGTTCTTGGTGCACACAAGCAGTTATAAGGAGGTTGATTTTATCTTACCATTTATTTTATGAGGTAGTCCAAAATATCTGCTAGTCTGGTATTCAACAGGTGCTCACTGAGTTACAAACATGAATTTCCTTGCAGAGAGATGAATAGATCAAGTAATGATTCCCCCAGGAATGACTTTCTCCAGACTCTTGATATTGCAATAAACAAGGCATTCAAGGACCTTTTGCACAATAGAATTGATTGTAGAATGGAGGAAAATCCCTAGGTTGTGAAACCTAGTCTGCAAGAGGTTGTGACTTGCTTGAAGAATTCACAGAATAAAATCACTGACAACTATGTTGCCAATCCACTATGAGTAGGCTGCATGGACAAGAAGTGCTCATTTAAGGAGAGCTCTATTCTTGGACATGAGGGATTGGGAACAATTGTTTTACAGTAAATGGAATCACAAAAAGTTCAGGTCAAAATTCAAAATTTGGAGAGTTAAGATTATATTCCAAACGAGGATGACATGTCTGTTTTTGAATAAATGTCAATTTTTATACATGATTAAATGCAGATTTTTGTACATGAATAAATATATATTGTTCTACATAAAATATGTTATACTCTGAAAATAAGTTCTATTTTTGCATCTTTTGGAACAAAAATTAATCTAAAACCCAGTCTTACTTTCAGGAAAATATGGATATATATATATATATATATACATACATATATATGTCCATGCTTGTGTGTATGTGTATTTGACCTACCCCCATGAGGAACTGATATTTTTCTTATTGTTTTAGATCTGACTTAATTTGTGTGAGAAATGTTTTATAACTGTATTAATATAGTTTCTGGGTTAGTATCAGTAGGTAGAGTATCTTGTCTACATTGTTTTAAATGGAATTTTTCTTTCTAGTTCTTGATTGTTGGTAATATATGGAAATGATTTATATGATTTTATTTTATTTCCTGCAACTTTGCTAAAGTTGTTAATTATTTCAGATACTTTTTTAATTGACTTTCCAGGATTCTCTAAGTACGTAATCATATCATCTGCAGTTTTGTTTCCTCATTGTCTTTGCTAATTTTTCCCATTTCTTTTTTCTTTCTTGTTGCTGAAGCTAGCTTTTCTAATACAGTATTGAATAATAGTGGTAATAAGGGGCATCCTTGTATCACCGCGATCTTTTTACGAATACTTCTATCTTATAACCATTATGAATATAAACTTATAGATTATTTTAGATAAATACTATTTATCAGTTTAAATAAAACTCTACTTATTCTTATACTGCCTGGTATTTTTAGTATCAATAGGAAATGTATTTTTTAAAATCATATTTAGTATTTACTGAGATAATTATATTATTTGTTAGTTATGATCAATGAGGTTGACAGTTTTCCTAATATTGAACCAATCCAGCATTCATGCCATAAATCCTACATTATTATAGTGTGTTTTGCATTTAATTTTGAGAGAAGGATGTAGAGATCTTCTATTAGCATAGGTTTTTTTTTGTTTCTGTCTTCCTGTATCTCATTTAACTTCTCTAAGGAATTGGATGCTATTCTATTTAGTACATATATGATTAGCACTGATATTGCTTCAATGACTAGGGTACCTTTTAAGAAGTTATTTCTTCCCTCATGCCTTTTGACGTGATCTATTTTTGCTTTTTCTTTGTCTGAGTTGAGGATTATTTCCCCTGTTTTTCACTTCAACTCAAGCGTATATATTCTGCTATAACTTATTACCTTATTAACTTATTAATAGTGGATGGCATTTTCCACTGCCATTGCTTTAGCATTGTCTTTAATTATTGTATTGCTGAGAAGAACAAAGTCTATCAAAGGTTATCACTTCCTAATATTGCTCTTAAGGTTTGCAATATAATCCTGGTTCTCCATTAAACATCAATTCATGTAAGTCTTCATAGGTTTTTCTGAAATTTGGCTGCTCATGATTTTGTACAGAACAATAGTATTCTCTCAAATCACATATCAAAATTGGTTAAACCATTCTCCAATTGATCAATAAACCCTTAATGACAATTTTTTTTTCCACCATAAAAGGACCTACTATAGGGGCAGCTAGGTGGTGCAGTAGATAAAGTACTGGCCCTGAAGTCAGGATTACCTGGGTTCAAATCCAGTCTCAGACACTTAATAATTGGCTAGTTGTGTGGCCTTGGGCAAGCCACTTAACACCATTTGCCTTGCAAAAACCTTTTTAGAAAAGACCTACTATAAATATTTTTGTGCATATTGGGGCTTTTCCTTGTTTAGTGATCTCTTTGGAATATAAACCTAGGTAGTGTTATTGCTGGATCAAAAGATATGCAAAGATTTGTTGCTGTTATTAATGTTTTCAATTATTGCAAGGCAAAGGGGTTGTGACCCAAGGTCACATAGCTAGATAATTATTAAGTGTCTGAAATTGGATTTGAACTCAGTTCCTCTTGACCTTTGGGCATAGTTCCTAACTTCTCTCCAGAAATTTCAGTTCATTTCACAACTCCACCAACAATGCATTAGTGTCCCAGTTTCCCCACATCCCCTCGAACATTTAATGATTTCTCAATTTGTATTATTATTATTCAATCTGATAGCTGTAAAATGGCACTCCAGACATGCTTTAATTTAGATTTCTTTAATAAATAATGATTTAGAACATTTTTTTCAGATAATTATAAATAACTTCAATTTCTTCACATGAAAACTGCCTGGTCACATTTTTTTAACAATTGTCTGATAGATGCTTAATGTCTCATGGAGTTATTAACTTTTACTTTCCCAATTCTAGTTTTTGAGGAATTATTCTCTTCAGTGCACTTTTTTATCTTCTTTTCCAGTTGACCGATTCTACTTTAAAGCAATCATTTTCTTATTTGACTAATTATATTTTTATATGGATTTTTTCCCAATTTGGCCAATTCTATTTTATGATCAGTGTTTTCTGTTTTTTTCTATAATTTTTTGTGTTTCTTTTTGCAAGATGTTGACTTTTTCATAATTCTCCTACAAAACTCACATTTCTTTCCCCAATTTTCTTCTATTATTTTTGCTTGTTACTTAAAATTCTTTTTGAACTCTTCCAGAAGGAATTTCTGGACTTGAGTCCAAGGCATATGCTGGGATTTTTGACATTTACTTCTTTGGCATTTATGGTATGATCTTTCTTTTCACCTAAAGATATTTCTCTAAGCCAAGCTTCTTGTTTTTCTGTTCATTTTTAAAAGTTGAGCTTTGCTCCTGTTGCACAGGAGATACACCTCAAAATTTCTTGTTCTAGGGGTCTGATCATGGGTTTTCTGTAATGGGATCTCAGATGCTGATGGCTTGCTCCTTGCGCTAGGGTGGCTCCACTTAATCCCACCTGGTGGTTGGGTATTCTGGGGTTTGTATATGCTTTCTGAGGTGACACTGGAGCCCTCACAGTGGGTCTTTTGTACTGCTATTCTGCAGGACCCAAAGGTCTTGATAGTCAAAATATGCAGAGGCTTAGTACTTCCCTCTGGCTTACTATCACCTTTGCTGGTGCTGGACTGTGCTCCCCTTTTAATCAAGTGAGACAGACCTCTACTGAAGTCTTTCTAAGATATCTTGAGCTTTAAAATCTTTCATTCTGTATTTTTTGTGGGTTCTGTCACTGCAGAATCTATTTAGCCTAGATTTAACATTGTTTCTAAGGGAAACTGGAAAGAACTCAGGAACTCCCTGGGTTCTCTCTACCATCTAGACTGCACCAAAACATTTCTTTCCTTCTGAGCATGTTTGTGTGTGTGTGTGTGTGTGTGTGTGTGTGTGT
Organism: Macrotis lagotis; assembly: GCF_037893015.1. NCBI lineage: Eukaryota > Metazoa > Chordata > Mammalia > Peramelemorphia > Peramelidae > Macrotis > Macrotis lagotis. The sequence continues at coordinate 193,842,399 of NC_133664.1, read as the reverse complement.
GTGTGTGTGTGTATGTCTTTCATAACATGTTTAAGCTAGAAATATTTTGCATGATTTCACTTGGGGAATTCACATACTGTTATTTGCCTTCTCCAATGCATGGGGAAGTGGCTAGAGGGAAAGAATTTGGAAATCAAACTTTAAAAAAAGAATGCTAATAAATATACAATTTTAAAGAGAGTATACAGACAATTTTCCCCAAGAGAAGCATCCTAGCTTCTTATTAAATTTTTAATCAAAATAATGCCATTTATTGTCCTTTTCATTGGAAAAAAGAGAAAAAATATATAAATTCTTTGTAAGATATATATGCTTAATTAAGCGACATGAATTTCCTCATCAACTCTATATAAAAAAATATATCTTATTCTTTAATCTAATTCTATCTTTCAGAAGTAGATAGCATATTTCATCTGTACGTTGGAATAGTCATTGCTTATTAATACATTTTACAACTTTTAAAGTTGTTTCTCTTTAAAGTGTAATTGTTATTGTATATAATATTCTCCTGGTTCGTTTCTTTCTTAATTAATTTCTAAAGTCTTTACTTTCTTATTTTCATATTATCATTGTTGTACAATTGATCATTCCTACTTTTTCTTCTCTCTGCATCAGTTCATGAGTTTTTCCTTATTTCGTTGAAATTGTTTGCCTCATTTCTTTTTAATGTCATAACATTGTATCACATTTATAGAAGCAATATTTTAACTAGTCCTCAACTGATAGTCATTGTTTTGCTTTTCAAAGTTTTGTTTTCCTTTTCCGAAACAAAAAATAAAGTTACATACTTTTCTCTATATATCAACTTCTAAGTAATTTGAAAACTTTTGGATATAAATTTCAAAATTGCATAACTTGGTTATAGGACGTGTACTGCTTAGTAAATTTTTGTTTATAATTCAAGATTTCTTCTTAGAACAATTGTAAACCTACATAGGTCCGCCAACTTTGTATCAATTTGACTGTATTTCCAGAGTTCTTCAACATTTTATATTTTATTTGTCCTTTCAAATCATTATTGATCATGTACTTTCTTCTATACATAGATACAATAGGTAGGTACTCAGCTTTGATTGATATAACTATTTACCTTTATTACTTATATGAATAATAAAGTTTCTTGTACATAAAGGAGGAAAAGAAAGAGAAATAAATGACATTAGAAAAAACTTTAGTCTCATTCCTTGAGGTAACAAACATGCAACATTGATGGAATGCTGAACAAATTATTACCTAAAAATAATGCAATATGATTATACATTAAGAAATGATTTAAAGGAATGTATGCAGGTAAATTTGAGGAAATTTTGATGAAATAATGCTATGTGAAGTATAATCAGGAGATTAATATATATATAGTAACTGCAGAATTCTAAAAGAAAATAGTTTGGAATGACATAAGTACCTTGAGCAATGTACACTTAATCATAATTCCAAAAGGGTAGTCTAGAACCATGTCTGTAATTCCTTGGTATAGGAGTGATGGCTCCAAAGTTTTACTTGACTCTATACATTTTTTATAGAATGTGACTTCTATTGAAGTCACTGTTAGATTAGTAGACAATAATAGATATAAGATCAAAAATCAATTTTTAACCCATGCAAAAACAAAGCAAGAATTGTATGACATAAAAGCAATTTCATTGAAATTTTGTTAAATTTGATCGTCTCTTAGAAAACAAAGAATAAGCATCAAATTCCTCCTTTATTATATAATTTTTATTCTTTACATTTTGAAATGTTTGTTGATGTTTGCTTAACTCATGATAAAATTGACATTGAAAATAAAATTAGTTTTTCTCTTCATATTAGTCTTTCAAAATGATTTTGAACGAAGTCATTAAAATGAAAAAGTTATATAGTATGGCATGTAAGTGGAATATATATGTACATATATATGTATAAATATATTCTTTAACATATGCACAAGCCATTTACAAAAGTTGATCATGTGTTAAGGAATTAAAAACTTTCAAATGAAGAAAATCAGAAACATAATTTGTACCCTTTTCAGATCACAATATAACAATATAAAAAAAGGCATTGGCTAACATTAATTTAAAAGTAAAAAAGTTATGAAAATGAACCAAAGAACATATCATAAAAACATTTCATTAAAATAAATGACAATTGTGGGATGAAGTCAAAGCAATACTTTAGTAAAAACGTTAAATCTCTAAAAACAATTTAAAGAAAGAACAGATCAACAAATTAGAACCAAACTAATACTATTTGAAAAATAACAAATTGAAAATATTTAAATACTGAAATAAAAATCATAAAAGTCAAAAAAAATTAAGAAAATTGAAAGCAAAAAAATTGAAGTAATGAAATGGGAGTCATTTTTACAAAAAGACAATAAAATTGATAAACCATTTACAAATTTTATTTTTAAAAGAACACAGAATTGAAATATCAAAAATTAAAAGGTGAATGCTTTGTCAATGAAGATGAAATTAAAATAACTGTTAGAAGCTATTTTGCTTGACTTTATGCTAATAGAATAGAAAAACTAAATAAACTGAATGAATTAGAAATATTTAAATTGTACAGATAGACAAAAGCGGGAATACCATATTTTAATAATCTTAAAAACATTTTTTTAGAGGCAGCTTGTTATCTCAGTGGATAGAGCACTGGCCCAAGAGTCAGGAGGACCTGAGGTCAAATCCAGTCTCAGACACTTCATAACTGCCTCACTGTGCAACCCTGGACAAGTCGCATAACCCCCATTACATTAAATAAATAAAAATAAAAATAAATTCTAAAAATTTATTATTTTAGATATTTTATGGAATGAATGATAAATGAATTATCTATGTGAAAATAAGAGGTGGATTTGCAAGTCATTTAATTCCAACTTTATATAAACACTTTGAAAATATAGGTAAAGATGAAAACCTACAAAATTTGTTCTATGAGACAATCATGGTTTTGATACTTGAAACTGGGAAAGCAAGACAGCAATGGCAAACTGTAGAAAAATTTGTCTAATGAGTATTGAAGTCAAAATTTAAATGAAGTGCTAGCAAGGAGTTTATAGCAATTATCACAAAGATCATGCGCTATGACCATGTTGAATTTATGTAAGGAATGCCAGTCTAGGTCAATTTTGGTAAAACTAAAAAGTATAATTAATAATATTGTTAACAAAACAACAATCAAATGATTTTTATCAATAGATCCTTATTTTTTGGCAAAATGCTAAACATTTCCATGGAAAACATTAGAAAACACAGAAATGAATCAAATTTTTATTAAAATATGTAGTGTCTATCTAAAACCATCAGCAAGCATTATGTATATTAGAGATAAACTATAAATCTCTCCAACAAGCTCGAGTGAAACAAGGATGTCCAATATCATCATTATTATTCAATATTATGGTAGAAATGCTAGTTACAACTAAAAACGCTTTTAAAAATTCAAGTAATAATCATAATAAAAGCAAAATTAAAATTTTGACCATTTGACTGATGACATGATAATATATTTAGGGAATCATAATGAATCAAGTATAAACTATATGAAACCATTTTCAGCTTTATTCAAGTGGTAGAATATAAAACAACCCTATACACACCTCATCAAAATGTTTATATTATTCATAAAACCCAAAAGAAAGAGACAAGCATATGGGGTGGCTAGGTTGTGCAATGGATAGAGCACTGGCCCTGGAGTCAGGAGTACCTGAGTTCAAATCCGGCCCCAGACACTTAATAATTACAAAGCTGCGTGGCCTTGGGCAAGCCACTTAACCCCATTTGCCCTGCAGAAACCTAAAAAAAAAAGAGACAAGCTTGAAAATTCCATTCAAAATAACAAAACATTATAAAATGCTTGAAAGTTTAACTGAGAAGTCACACATGGGAACTATATGAATTGTAAAATATTATATACAAAAATTAAAAAACTGAAAATAGAGAAAAATTAATCAATCTATTATAGGTAAGCCAAACCAATGTAATAAAAACATCATAGTGCTAACTAAATTATTTTATTTATTCATTACCATCCTAATCACACTATCAAAGAATTACATTATAGCCCGAGAGAAAAGAATATCAATATTGATCAGAAAGAATAAAAAATTAGGATGCTCAAGGGAATCAATAAAAAATAATTAAGAAAGGGTCCTGGTAGGGCTAGATCTCAGGCTAAGGAACAAAAACAGTACTCATGAAAACAAGCTGCTACTAATTAAGAAAAAGGTTAAGGAATTTGTGCAGACACATGGCTGTTAAGTGCCTAAAGTTGGATTTGAATTCAATTTCTTCTGATTCCATGATCAGTACACTATCTCCCCTTATATCACTTACCCCTCTCACAATGTAATTTACCCACCTTTAACCACATTTTGCCAGCTAACAATGCCCTTTATGGTGAATTTTAGAAATGAATCTAGAAATGAAATTATTACCAGTCTTTGGAAAGCTAATCCTGACCAATTTTAAGGGTTATTCACTTCAAACATAATTATTTTAATTTAAGATGCTTATAAACCAATTTAGTTTTGTACTTCAAATGTATGAGAAAACGATAGCTTTCTATGTGTCTCTGTCTCATGTCTGAAAAGTACTTCCTTCTCATAGTCATCTCTTAAAATCCATTATTTCCTTCAAGAGTCAACTCAAGCCACACCAACAACAACATTGCAAGATGATCAGCAGTTCAAAGAGCTAGGATAACTGTAATGCACTGGCCATGGACAATGTTATCCCCATCCAGAGGAAGAAAAAGAAACAAAAAGAAAACACACACACACACACACACACACACACAAATACACCTTCAAAATCTGATGAACACTTTATAAAAAATTATCTCTTATGTATCTCTTTCCCATAATCCTAATTCCTCATACCAAAATAACTCATTTGTAAACATATTTACCAAAATATGTATGTATGATGCTAATCTGATTGTTTGCCACTGAGGGGAGCAGGATGGGAAGGGAGGGTAGAAGGAAATTTTGTAACTTGAAAATATGCATGTGCATATGGATGAAAATAAATATAAAAATTAATAATAATTTTAAAAAATCAACTCATGTACCACATTCTAGGTTTGTTTTTTAGTTTCACTTTGCAAGAGACTATGAATTGTATTCCTGGATTTTTTCCTTCAACCAAAGCAAAATAGATTCCACTCTAGCCCCTTATTTTAATACTATATTTCTGGTTCAAGCATAATTCTTGTTGGCAAAATTTTGTTGTATTCTATCTTTTAACCAATTCTGCTATCTATCTGAGTTTTATTGGTGAGACTTATCAGTTATATTCTTAACTATATCATTAACTTTTCTATTTTCCTCCATTCCATTTTCTTTTGTTTATCCTCTTGTCTTTTTCCCCTTTGTTACTCTTCTACATTTTTTTTTGGCTTCTAACCACTGCCTCCTTTGACCTACCTTTTCTTTTATCATGCACCCTCATCCTCTCTTTTTCCTTTCCTCTTACTTGTTTATTTGGTAAGATATATTTCTTAACTCTATTGGGCATAATTAGATGCCTACATCTACAAAAATATTCATAGCAGCTCTTTTTGTGGTGCCAAAGAATTGGAAATTGAGGGGATACCCATCCATTGGGGAATGGGTGAAGAAATTGTGGTATATGAATGTAATGGAGCATTACTGTTCTGTAAGAAATAATGAGGGAGGAGACTCCATAAAAGATTGGAAAGACTTACATAAATTTATTACTGAGTGAAATGAGTAAAACTAGAAGAGTGTTATAAACAATAATAACCACATTGGGTGATGATTAACTATGATGAACTTTTTATTTTCATTTCAGCAGTACAATAATTGAGGACAATTCAAAAAGACTTGTGATGAAAAATGTCATCCATATCCAAAGAAAGAACTGTGGAATTTAAATGAAAATCAAAGCTTCTTCAATTTTTAAAACTTTCTTCATGCAGGGGCAGCTAGGTGGTACAGTGGATAGAGCATAGACCCTGGAGTCAGGAGGACCTGAGTTCAAATCTTGCCTCAGATACTTAATAATTACCTAGCTGTGTGTACTTGGGCAAGTCACTTTACACCATTGCCTTGCAAAAACAAAAAAAAAATAGTTGCTTCATGCATTATGCTCTTTTTTCACTCTAATGCTTTTTTTTCCCTTCCAATGGATTTGATTCTTCTTTCAGAACATGATATATATATATATATATATATATATATATATATATATATATACATATATATGTGTGTGTGTGTGTGTGTGTGTATGTGTGTATGTATATATGTTTAGCATACTTACACATGTAGAGCCTATATTATGTTTTTTCTTGTTTATGAGAGAGGAAAGAAAGGGGGGAAGGAAAAAATCTAAAACTTAAAACTGCAAAAAAATGATTGGTGAATTTTACTGCTCTATGTTATTAGAAAAAGAAATAAATATATCAATTGAAATTTTAAAAAATAACCACTTCAAATAATAATTCAATTGAATTAACAAAAAAGCTTCAAAAGGTGCACCAATTTTAATTTAACAATAATTTTTGATTGTGTTGTATTTGCATATACAAAGAGCAGATACACTACAGATAGGGTGCAGCCAAAATGATGTAGAGAAGAAGCCAGGAACTTAATTGAGCTCTTCCCAGCATCTCTCAAAAGCAGCATTGATCAGTTCTCTAAATGATATCTAGAGTAACAGAAACCACAAAAGGAGAGAATGAAGCTATTTTCCAGTTTGAGATATCTTTAAGGGACATCAGGGATGGTCTATCTTAGGAAATGGGGAAGTGTGATCCAGCACAGGCAGATGTAGGGGAAGGAAATGCGAGGCTTTCAACTGCAAAGAATATTGGCATAGAAATCCCTAGTTCCTGGTTAAGTGGGCAAGTGATGTTGTAGGCCACCTGAGAGTTCTCTAAACCCAGTGTAGGAGGCAAATTGCAAAGCCTAGAACCTCAGAACAGTTGGCATGACTACACCAAGCAAGCCCAGCTCAGTTGGGAACGTACTAGTATCTGAGGCTCTAACCTGTGAAAAAGTCAGTGAGCAGGCCTCTGACTACCAACCCAAGAAGTTTGAAACAATGCTCTTTGTGGCCCAGGAGAATAGCCAATTAAAAAAAACAAACAAAAAACATGAACTAGTCTGAAAATGAGTCAGAAACAGAAAGAATTCCTAACCATAGAAAACGACTATGGTTATAAGAAAGATCAAAACACCATCTCAGAAGGGGTCATTAAGAAAAGACCTACCTGTGAAACCCCAGGGAGGAATATGAATTGATTTCAAAACCAAAATTCCTTCTGGATGATATCAAAAAGAATTTTTTAATACAAAGTAGAAAAATGAGTCTATAGGTAGGAAAAGGAAGCACAAAAATTGATGGAAAAAATAATTCCTTCAAAAGCAAACTTGGACAAATGAACAAAGAAAATTTTTCTTTAAAAAATAAAATTGGACAAATGGAAAAACAAAACAACTCCTTTAAAATGAAACTGCACAAATGTAAGAGGAGTGCAAAAGCTAATTGAAAATATTTGCTTAAAAATAAAACTTGGGGAAGTGAAACGTAATGATTTTTGAGACATCAAATCAGTTAATTAAAAAAAAGAGTCTCATCCCTCATGATTTCCTTATTCTTAGAACTGACCTGGTATATAGAAGCAGGAGAGATAATTTAAGAATTATGAGACTAACAACATGAAGAATATGGAAAGATGTTAAACATGATTGCAAATGTATGACCTATTATCAAATTACTCACTGCCATAAGGAGGGTGGAGGGAAGAAAGGATTATAGAAATATGTGGTTCACAAAAGCTTACAAAAAAGTAAATATTTAAAACTCTCTTTGCATGCAATTGGAAAAATTAAATTAAATTAAAAAAAAGAAAAGAATTTTGGACTATCTGAAACCTATGTTAAAAAACAAAGAACCCAGATAATATAAGGAAAACTGTCCTGATGCTCTAGAAACAGAGGGTAAAATAGTCACTGAAAGAATGCCATTCATCTGAACAGCTCTTTCCAATATAATTTAAATATAATTTTTAACAAATCAAGTAATATTGTAGTCAAATTCCAGAATTACTGAGTCAAGGAGAAAATACTATAGCCAGCTAGGGAGGAGCAATTCAAATACCAAGGACCCACAGTCAAGATTATGTAGAATTTTGTAGCTTCAACATGGAAGAATTTAAGAAATTAAGAGTCCAGAATATGACTAATATTTATAAAAAAATAAAAGAAATTTTTGGTTAATTTGATTTGCAAAAAAGAATCAAATTATCATTAAAAAGAAAAAGAAAAGGTTGGATTCACCACCAATGAAGATAAATTAAAATAATAATTTGGAGTTATTTTGCTCAACTGAATATCAAAAAATCTGATCATCTTAGTGAAATGAATGAATATTTACAAAACTACAAATTGCCCAGATTAACAGAAGAGTAAATAAAACCCTCAATTTACTCCATTTCAGAAAAAGAAATTGAACAAATTGTAAGTAAATTCCTATAAAAAATCCCTTAGGGTATATGAATTTATAAGAGTATGCTATCAAACATTTAAAGAAGAATTAATTCCAATTCTACATAAACCCTTTGAAAATATAGGAAAAGAAGGAGATCTTTCAAATTCCTTTGATGGCTACAATATGATGCTGATACCTAAACCAGGAAAAGCCAAAACAGACAAAGAAAATTATATAACAATTTTCCAAATAAATATTCATGTAAAAATTTAAATAAAATATTAGCAAAGAGGCTAAAGCAAATTATCACTAAAATAATCACTATGATCATGTAGGATTTAAATCAGGATTGTAGGAAATGCTCAATATTAGGAAGAAAATCAGCATAATTGACCCTATCAATAACAATATGAACAGAAATCATATCATTTCAAATGATGCTGAAAACCTGTTGTCAAAATACAACTATTATTATTAACAATACTAGAAAACATAGGAAAAAGGATAAGCAGTACTTATCTAAAATTATCAGCAATTATTATAAATGTAATGGACATAAAGTAAAATCATTCTCAATGAGCTTAGGGATGAAACACAGATAACTGTTTTCATCACTATTTTACAAAATTATATTAGGTTAACTTGAGCAATAAGAAAAGAAAAAGAAATCAAAGGAATAGAATAGGCAATAAGGAAACAAAATGTTCCCTCTTTTCACATGGCATGATGGTTTTCTTAGAGAAACCTTAGAAAATAACTGAAAAATGCTTGAAACAATGAACAACTTTATAAAAGTTGCAGGATATAAAAGAAACCTACATAAAACATCTGTATTTCTATGTATTACCAACAAAGCCTAGCAGCAAGAGAAAGAAAAAGAAATTCGATTTAAAGTAACTATAGGCAACATAAAATATTTCTTAGTCTCCCTGCCAGACAAACTCCAGCAAGAATACAATAACAAAACACATTTCACACAAATAAAATCAGAGCTAAATAATTGGAAAAATTATAATTGATCAAAGATAAATTTAGCTAATTTAATAAAAATTCAAATTATAAGTAAATTAAATTATTTATTTATTTAGTGCCATAATAATCTAAATAATTATTTTATAAGACTAGAAAAAATTGTAACAAAATTCATCTGGAGGAGAAAACAGTCAAGAATATCAAGGAAATTAATGAAACATGCAAAGAAAATTGGCCTGACCATACCAGATCTAAAATTATATTATAAAACATCAGATATCAAAAGTGTTTGATGGAATAGAATAGAAATAGAATGGTGGCTCAGTGTTAAAAAGATTAGGTGAAAAGTAAAAGAAATAAATGACTCTAGTAATCTACTGCTTGATAAATTAAAAGACTCAAGCTTCTCTGATAAGAACTCACTATTCAACAAATATGTCTGGGAAAACCTAATAAATATTGATGGTAAATTTTAAGAAAATACTATATAAATATAAAGATTACATATATAGACATATACATATATATATATATATATATATATATAACAAGGATCATACACTATGATCAGATGATTTTTTTACCAAAAATACAGATTTTTTTCATTATTGGAAAACTATTAATAAAATTGACAATATCAATAAGAATGAACAACAAAATAATTTGTTTCTATCAATAGATGCAGAAAAAGCATTTGACAAAATAATATGATCATTCCTACTAAAAACACTAGATAAGATAGAAATTAATATAGCCTTTCTTCAAATAATAAATAGTACATTTCTAAAACTAATATCAAACATTTTCTGTAATGGAGATAAATTTGAAACCTTCCCAATAGCATCAGGAGTGAAACAGGGGTAACCATTTTCCCCACTCTTATTCAATATTGTACTAATAATATTAACAACAACAAAAAAACAAGAAAAAAATAAATGAAAAATAGACAATGAGGAAACAAAATTATCCTTTTTGTTAATGATATTTTGGCATACTTAGAGAATCTTAGAAAATCAACTAAAACAATTTGAAGAAATCAATAACTTTAATAAAGTTACAGAACAAAAAATTAACTGACGCATCAGCAGCAGCAAGGGATAGAAAAAGAAATTCCATTTAGAAAAATAAAATACAATATAAAATGCTTGGGAGTATACTTTCTAAGAGAAACCCAGAAACTACATGAACACAATTACAAAGCACTTTTCATACAAATAAAGACAAATAAACAAATGAAGGTATGTCGAATGCTTATGGAAAGGGTGAGTAATCTAAAAATAAGAAAATTTTATCTCTGTTGATTGATTTATTTACTCATTTATTTATTAATATTTACATATCAATCAAACTGCCAAAAGATTATTTAAAATATCTAGAAAAAAATAATCAAAATTCATCACGATGAATGAAAGGTCAAGAATATCAAGGAAATGCATGAAAAACAAAAATGTGAAGGAAGGTAGCCTCAGACTTCAGATTTTGAACTGTATTATATAGAGATAATCATCAAAAATATCTATTATTGTCCAAGAAAGAGAGTGGTAGATGAGTGGAACAGTTTACATACTCAATGCAAAGAAATCAAGTTTTTGATAAATTCAATAATACAGGCTTGGGGGGGCATTAAAAACCTAGCGTTTAACAAATTTCTGGGAAAAGTAGAAATCATTTTGACAGAAACTAGCCATAGACCAATGTTTTATACCATATAGTGAGATAAGTTCAAAATACATAAATATACACAAAGGATGATATAATTAAATTAGGGAAATTTATAAAAAATGTTTCTGGATAAAAGTTTATGGATAAAAGTTTACGACTAACAAAAGATAGAGAGCATAACAAGATATAAAATGAAAAATATTCTAAGGAGATAACATGAAAAATACTCTAAATCACTATTTGTTAGAGTAATGCAAATTAAAACAATTCTGAGAGATCACCTTTTATCTATAAAATTGACTTACAAGAAAGAACAATAAGATGAAAAATGATTAATGAAATTGGTAAAAATTGGTATAATATGGGGCAGCTAGGTGGAGCAGTGGATAGAGCAAAGGCCCTGGAGTCAGGAGTGCCTGAATTCAAATCCGGTCTCAGACACTTAATAATTACCTGGCTGTGTGGCCTTGGGCAAGCCACTTAACCCCATTTGCCTTGCAAAAACCTAAAAAAAAATGGTATAACAATTCACTGTTGGTAGAACTGTGAAATCATGTGGAGGACAGTTTCAAGCTATGCTCAAATTGCTATAAAACTGTGTGTAGCCTCTGATTCAACATTACTACTACTATGATGCCTGTATCCAAAAGATAGCATAGAAAGGGGAGAAGACCCATTTGCACAAAAATTTTTTAGAGCACTTTTTTTGGTGATTGTAAAAAACTGGGAATGAAAGCCATACCTATCAATCAAAAAATGACTAGAGAAGTTGTATATGATGATGATGATGATGCAATGCTTTTGTCCTATAAGGACTGACATCCAGGATTATTTCAGAAAACCTGGAAATACTCAAACAAAGTGAAGGGAGCAGAACCATGAGAACTGGTATTAGTAAATTAATAGCAATACAGAATACAGTAATAATAGAATTTTAAGAATGATAAGTGATAAAAGACTTAACTCTGATAATGTCAGTGTTGTTGTTCAGTCAGTCCTATATGATTTTGTAAACTCTTTTTATGCTATTATCTTAGCAAATGTACTGGAGTGGTTTAACATTTCCTTCTCCAGATCACTTTACAGATTAGGAAATGATGCAAATAGGGTCCGAGTGATTTGTGCAGTATAACAGAGCTAGTAAAGTGTCTGAGGGCAGATTTGAACTAAGGAAGATGAGTCTACCTGACTCCAGACCTGGCATTCTATGTCACCACCAATTCCAAAGACCTATGATGTATATGCCATCCACCTGCAAAGGGAGAGAACTGATGAACCCCTACAAGCTGAAGCATGATTTCTTATTTAGTGTATTTTTATTTACTTTTTTTATATTATGCAACATGGATAATATGAAAATATGTTTTGTATGACTTCAATTTTTTATACTTAATTTACTTATTTACACAGTACTGCAACAGTCCTGTTATAAAAGTAAACATAATCGGCCTACTCCCACAAAGATAGAGAAATCTCATGAAAGAAAAAGTGGCAGAAAAGAAAACCAATTGTTTTTCAGTCTGTGATGAGATACCATCATCTCTGTTTCTGAGCTGGATTGCAGTCTGTATCATAAGTCCATCAGAGAAGTTGCTACAATATTTTTTCCCCTCAGTTGAAGTTACTAATTGTATTTCCCTCCCTCTATACCTTCCCACTTCCATTTATTCTATTCTCTCTCTCTTCCATTTTGTCACACCTTCAAAATTGTCTTTTTTCTTGATGTTTACTTTTTCAGTTTTTATTTCTTTTTATTAAAGGTATTATTTGAGTTTTACAATTTTCCCCCAATCTTGCTTCCCTCCCCCCACCCCCACCCCACAGATAGCAATCCATCAGTCTTTACTTTGTTTCCATGTTGTACCTTGATCCAAATTGGATGTGATGAGAGCGAAATCATATCCTTAAAGAGAACAGAATTCTCAGAGGTAATAAGATCAAACAATAAGATATCTGGTTTTTTTTCCAAATTAAAGGGAATAGTCCTTGTACTTTGTTCAAACTCTAAAGCTCCTTATCTGGATACAGATGGTACTCTCCTTTGCAGACAACCCAAAACTGTTCCCAATTGTTGCACTGATGGAAGTGAACATCACTCCCTTGTTGCTGTTAGGGTGTACAGTGTTTTTCTGGTTCTGCTCATCTCACTCAGCATCAGTTCATGCAAATCCCTCCAAGTTTCCCTGAAATCCTGTCCCTCCTGGTTTCTAATAGAACAATAGTGTTCCATGACATACATATACCACAGTTTGCTAAGCCATTCCCCAATTGAAGGACATTTACTGGATTTCCAATTCTTTACCACCACAAACAGCGCTGCTATAAATATTTTTGTACAAGTAATGTTTTTACCCTTTTTCCTCATCTCTTCAGGGAAAAGATCCAGTAGTGGTATTGCTGGGTCAAAGGGTATGCACATGTTTGTTGCCCTTTGGGCATAGTTCCAAATAGCTCTCAAGAAGGGTTGGATGAGTTCACAGCTTCCCCAACAGTGTAATAGTGTCCCAAATATCCCACATCCATTCCAACAATGATCATTATGTTTCCTGGTCATACTGACCAATCTGAGAGGTATGAGGTGGTACCTCAGAGAAGCTTTAATTTTCATTTTGCTAATAATAAATGATTTAGAGCATTTTTTCATATGGCTATGGATTGCTTTGATCTCCTCATCTGTAAATTGCCTTTGCATATCCTTTGACCATTTGTCACCTGGGGAATGGATTTTTGTTTTAAAAATATGACTCAGTTCTCTGTATATTTTAGAAAGGAGTCCTTTGTCAGAATAATTAGTTGTAAAGATTGTTTCCCAATTTGCAACTTTTCTTTTGATCTTGATTATATTGGTTTTATCTGTGCAAAAGCTTTTTAATTTAACGTAATCAAAATCATCTAATTCATTTTTGGTGATGTTCTCCAACACTTCCTTAGTCATAAACTATTCCCCTTTCCATAGATCTGACAGGTAGACTAGTCCTTGACCTTCTAATCTTCTTATAGTATTGTTTTTTATGTCTATGTCCTGTAACCATTTGGATCTTATCTTGGGAAAGGGTGTGAGGTGTTGGTCTAATCTAAGTATCTTCCATACTAACTTCCAATTATCCCAGCAATTTTTATCAAAGCAGGAATTTTTATCCCAATGGCCAGACTCTATGGGTTTATCAAACAGCAGATTACTATAATCCTCTCCTGTTTTTACACCTAGTCTATTCCACTTGTCCACCACTCTATTTCTTAGCCAGTACCAAACAGTTTTGATGACTGATGCTTTATAATATAACTTTAGATCGGGTAGTGCTAAGCCACCTTCGTTTTCATTTTTTTCATTAAGCTCCTGGCAATTGTTGACTTTTTATTTCTCCATATGAATTTACTTACAATTTTTTCTAACTCATTAAAGTAATTTTTTGGAATTTTGATTGGTAGGGCACTAAACAGATAGTTTAGTTTTGGTAGAATTTTCATTTTTATTATATTAGCTCTTCCTATCCATGAGCAGTTTATATTTGCCCAGTTATTTAAATCTGATTTAATTTGTGTGAGAAGTGTTTTATAACTGAGTCTGTCTTGGCAAATAGACTCCCAAATATTTTACTGTCTGAGGTTACTTTGAAAGGGACCCTTGTTTCACCCCTGATCTTATTGGGAATGCCTCTAGCCTCTCCCCATTGAATATAATGCTTGTTGATGGTTTCAGGTAGATACTGCTAATTATTTTAAGGAACAGTCCATTTATTCCTATACTCTCTAGTGTTTTGAAAAGGAACGGATGCTGTATTTTGTCAAAAGCTTTTTCAGCATCTATTGATATGATCATATGATTTCTGATAGGTTTGCTGTTGATATGAGTATACTAACAGTTTTCCTAATATTGAACCATCCCTGCATTCCTGGAATAAATCCTACTTGATCATAATGTATTATCCTAGTGATGACTTGTTGCAGTCATTTTGCTAATATTTTATTTAGGATTTTTGCATTTATATTCATCAGGGAGATAGGTCTATAATTTTCTTTATCTGTTTTAACTCTTCCTGCTTTAAGGTAACAGTACCATATTGGTTTCATAGAAAGAGTTAGGCAGAGTTCCATCTTTCCTTATTTTTCCAAAGAGTTTATATAAGATTGGAACCAATTGTTCCTTAAATGTTTGGTAGAATTCACTTGTGAATCCATCAGGCCCTGGAGATTTTTTTTTTTAGGGAGTTCAATAATGGCTTGTTGAATTTCTTTTTCAGAGATACAGTTGTTTAGGTATTTAATTTCTTCTTCATTTAACCTGGGAAACTTATTTTTTTTAAATATTCATCCATTTCACTTAGATTATCAAATTTATTGGCATAGATTTGGGCAAAATAATTTCAAATTATTACTTTAATTTCCTCCTAATTGGTGGTGAGTTCACCTTTTTCATTTATAATACTAGCAATTTGGTTTTCTTCTTTCTTTTTTTATAATCAAATTGACCAGAGGTTTATCAATTTTATTGGTTATTCATAATACCAACTTCTGATTTTATTTATTAATTCAATAGTATTTTTGCTTTCAATTTTATTAATTTCTCTTTAATTTTTAGAATTTCTAATTTGGTATTTGGGGATTTTTGATTTGTTCTTTCTCTAATTTTTTTAGTTGCATGTTTATTTCATTTATTTCCTCTTTCTCCAATTTATTCATATAAGCATTTAGAGCTATAATGTATCCCCTGAGAGTTCCTTTGAATGAATCCCAATGGTTTTGGTATGTTGGTTCATTATTATCATTATCTAGGATAAAATGGTTAATTCTATCTATAATTTGTTTTTTGCTCCACTCATTTTTAAAAATGAGGTTATTCAGTTTCCAATTTGTTCTGGGTCTATATCTCCTTGGCCCAGTATTCCATATGACTTTTATTGCACTGTGATCTGAGAAAGATGTATTCACTATTTATGCCTTTCTGCAGTTGATCATTAGGTTTTATGTCCTAGTACATGGTCAATTTTTGTATAAGTTCCATGTACTGCAGAGAAAAAGGTATATTCCTTTCTATCCTCATTCAGTTTCCTCCATAAGTCTACCATATCTAATTTTTCTAACAATCTATTTACCTCCCTAATTTCTTTCTTGTTTGTTTTATGGTTCGATTTATCTAGATCTGATAGCAGGAGGTTGAGGTCTCCCTCTAGTAGAGTTTTGCTGTCTATGTCTTCCTGTAATTCTTTCAGCTTCTCCTCTAAGAATTTGGGTGCTGTCCCACTGGGTGTATATATATATATATATATATTCAATATTGAAATGACTTTATTGTCTATGGTAACTTTTAGGAGGATAAAGTTTCCTTCCTTATCTATTTTAATGCTATCTACATTTGCTGCTGCTTTGTCTGAGATAAGGATTGCTACCCCTGCTTTTTTTTACTTCAGCTGAAGCAAAATATATTTTGCTCCAACCTTTTACCTTTACTCTATATGTATCTCTCTGCTTCAAATGTGTTTCTTGTAAGCAGCATATTGTAGGATTCTGGTTTTTAATCCACTCTGCTATTTGATTACGTTTTAAGGGAGAGTTCATCCCATTCACATTCAAGGTTATGATTACTAATTCTTTATTGCCCTCTGTGCTATCTTAACTCTGTTTGTATTTTCCCCCTGTCCCCCCTTTATCGATATTCCCCAGTATTTTGTTTTTGAATACCACCTCCTTCAGTGTGTTTGCCCTTCTATATCACACCCTCCCCTTTATTTCCCCTTTCCATTTTTCCCTTTTCCCTTCCCTTCCTTTTGTTATTTCCCCCTTAAATCCCCCACTCCCCTTACCTTTCTCCATCCCTCCTTCCCCCTTTCCCCCTTTTAATACTTGAAATGTTAGATGTTTTATAAGTTAACTGAGTATGTGTAGGTTGACTTTAAGTCAAGTCTGATGAGAAGAAAATTCAGGTGTTTCTCCTCTGCTCCCTTCTTCCCCTCTATTACCATAGGTTTTTTGTGCCTCTTAGTGTAATGAGATTTGTGCCATTCAAACCCCTCCCTCCTCCTGTCTCTTTCCTGTCCCCCTTTTTAGGGAGGTAGTGTATTTTTTTAGATCATTCTATCTAGGTCATAGAAAATTCTGAGTTTCTGTCCATTCTAGTTCAGTATATTCTATTGAATAGAGTCAAAATTCCTGAGAGTTATGAGAGTCTTTCTCCCAAGTGGGGTTAAAGCCAATTACGTCCCATTAGATAGCAGTCTCATGGATAGGTCATGGATGTCCATCATTTCTGGCTTGTTATATTCTCTCTGTTAGAGTTACATTTCTCAGGATTTATGAGTCTCTCCCTCCCCCATGATGGGATATAGCCAGTTTCAACTTACTGGACTGCATTTTTTTCTTTTACCTACCCCCCCTTTTTTTTACCTTTTAATGTGTCTCTTGAACCTCCTCTTTGATATCCAAATTTTCTGCTTAGCTCTGGTCTTTTCATCAGAAATTTTTGGAATTCTTACATTTCATTAAATGTCCATCTTTTTCCCTGGAAGAGAAACCTTAGCTTTGCAGGAAAGTAGGTTCTTGGCTGCATGCTCTTCGAAATATCTCATTCCAGGCCCTTCGATCCCTTAAAGTTAGTGCAGCCAGGTCCTGCATGATCCTTACTGTGGTTCCTTGATATTTAAATGGTTTCTTTCTGGCTGCTTGCAGGATTTTCTCTTTCATCTGATAGTTATGGAGTTTGGCCAAAACATTCCTTGCTGTTTTCATTTTTGCATCTTTTTCTGGTGGGGATCGATGTACTCTTTCAATAACTACTTTGCCCTCTGATTCCATGATATCAGGGCAGTTTTCCATCACTAGATCCTGTAATATTCAGTCCAGGCTTTTTTTCTCTTCAATGTTTTCAGAAAGTCCTATAATTTTCAGGTTGCCCCTCCTCGATCTATTCTCGAGGTCAGTGGTTTTGTTGATGAGGTATTTTACATTTTCTTTTCTTTTTTTTTCTTTTTTAATTTTGTTTAACTAACTCTTGCTGTCTCATGGAGTCATTAGTTTCTGTAGGCTCAGTTCTTTTTTGGGGGGAGGAGTTTTCTTCATTAACCTTTTGCAACTCCTTTTCCAATTCGACAATTCTACTTTTGAAAGAGCTTTCGATTTGACTAATTGAGGTTTTCAGAGAATTAATTTCTTTTTGTATTTGCTCATTTGAGGATCTGAGAGATTTATTCTCCTTTTGTGTTTATCCAATTGAATTTTCTCAGGTTTTGTTTTCTTGTTGCAAGGTATTAATTGCCTCTCCCAAATTTTTAAGCTCCTTCCTTATTTCTTCAAGGAACTCTTTCTGTGCTGGAGACCAGATTGTATTCTCCTCGGAGGTTCCAGGTCTCTCTGAGTTGGGGTCTTTCCCTTCCAGGAATTTTTCTATGGATCCACCTTTCTGGTGACCCTTCTTCATTATGCTAAGACCTTGATTTGGGGTGGGGGGGCTGGTTCATCTGGGTTTGGGATCGCTAAAGGCTTTGCTGAGTGCAGTTTCTCTGGCTGGCCAGTAGGAGGTGCTGGTTGCTTTCTCTGGAGTGTCTGTGGCCTTAGTTGAGAGGCCTTCTCCCTTTGCTTGAGGGAAGGAATTGGACCTATTGAATTCTTTTGCCTTCAATTAATGGTGGGCTTTACCTTGGCCTGAGGTCATTCCTCAGTTGGGCTGGTTCTTTTGCTCACACACCTGGGCCTAAGGCAGAAGTAGTTTGCAATTGTTTGTTTTGGAGGAGGCCTCAGTTCAATGGAGGCATGGACTCAGAGTTTCTCAGACCTGAGGAGCCCAGGTATGGCGCCCGCAGCTCTCCTTCACTAGACCTCTCCCTGAAGCCCCTTCCCCAAGCTGCAGGGGGAAAGCACCAACACGAGTGCCTCTGCTTCCCCGCAGACCCAAGCCCCTTTCGTTCAGCCCCACCTCTGATCCAGCAGGTCCGGCTCTCAGGCCCTCAGACTCCCGGTTCCAATTCAGCTGTATATCTGTCTGATCCTGGGCTGATCCTCCCTCAGAGCCCAGACTCAGCCGGCGGTCCTCAGCCAAGGCTGCTGCAGGAGACAAATCCTGAGGTAGATTTTCCTCTCCTGGCTTTTCTTTCTGGGTTTCCTGGTTCGGGTTTCTATTACGAGGTTTGTTTCATGTGATAGATGGGGAAGAGATCAGGAGACTTTAGAAAAGTGCCTGTCTTCTATCAGCCATCTTGGCCGGACCAAAATTGTCTTCTGGGGCAGTCAAATGGCATAGTAGACAAGGACTGTCCCAGGAGCCAGGAGGACCTGAGCCGAAATCTGGCGCCAAAGACCAACAATCACTCAGTTGTGTAACCCAGGTAAGTCACCCAATCCAGTCTCATTGCAAAAAAAAAAGTGTGTTGTGTCTAAATACCCTCTCCCTCAATCTTCTCTCTCCTATATCACCTTTACCTCCCATCCCTCCCCTGCCCCCCCATTTTCTTCCTCTCCTTTTTCCTCTAGGGTAAGATAGATTTCTATACCCTATTGTTTCTTCTCTGAACCATTTTTGATTAGAATGAAAGCATACTCATTCCGCCTACCTTACACTCTTCTACTCTATTGCAAAAGTTTTTCTTTTTCTTAAATATCTTAGCCCATTCTACTTCTCCTTTCCCTTTTCACAATACATTCTTTTTCCACCCATTGATTCCATCTTCATAATGTATTTTACCTTCGTATTCAACTCTCTCTTGTATTATTTTGATTTAATATGCTCCTTCTAACTTCTCTGATAAATGAGAATATTCGTATGAATTTTCAGTAACATCTTCCCATGCAGGAATACAACAGTTTAACATCAATAAATCCCTCATGATTTCCCCTTCCCTTCCACCCTCTCTTTGTAATGCCTGAGTTCTGTGCTTGGAGATCAAACTTTCCGTTCAGCTCTGATCTTTTCAAAAGAAAGTTTGAAAATCCCCAATTTAATTTTTTCCTCCTGAAAGAGTATTTTCAGTTTTGCTGGGTAGTTGATTCTTGGTTTTATTCAAAACTTTTTTTACCTTCTGGAATATCATATTCTAAGCCTTAAGAGTCTTTAATGTAGAAGCTACCTAATATGATGTAATCCTGCATGTGGCTCCATGATATTTGAATTGTCTCTTTATGGTTGCTTATAATATTTTCTCTTTGGATTTGAAATTTGAAATTTGGCTACAATATTCCTAGGTGTATTTTGAAGGAATCTCTTTAAGGAGGAGATTAGTGGATTCCCTAAATTTCTATTTTACCCTTTGTTTCTATACATCTTCTACCTATCTGCTTCTATATCAGGGTAACTTTCTGGGAAAAATTCTTTTTTGTTGCTTTTTTAAGGCAGTGGGGTTAGATTATTTGCCCAAGGTCACACAGCTAAGGTATTTACTAAGTGTCTGAGATCAGATTTGAACTCAGGTCTTCTTGACTACAGGGTCAGTGCTCTACCCACTGCACTACCTAGTTGCCCTGAAATTCTTTAAAAATGAAGTCTAGGAGTGGCTAGGTGGCACACTGGATAGAGCACTGGCCCTGGAGTCAGGAGTACCTGAGTTCATATCCAGTCTCAGGCATTTAATAATTACCTAGTTGTGTTGGGCAAGCCACTTAACCCCATTTGCCTTGCAAAAAAAAAAAACCTAAAAAAAAATGAAGTCTAGGCTCTTTTCCTGGTCATGACTTCCCAATAATTTTTAAATTATCTCTCCTGGACAGCTTTTAAAGGTCAGTTGCTTTTCCAATGAGATTTATCAAATTTTCTTCTTGTTTTTCAATCTTTTGCTATTGTATTATTATTTCTTTATTTTTCATAAAGTCATCAGCTTTCTTTAGCTCCATTCCACATTTGAAAGAGTTGTTTTCTTCAGAGAACTTTCTTATCTCCTTTTCTATGTGGCCAATTCTGCTTTTTAAAGTATTCTTCTCACTGACTTTCTGCATTGCTTTTTCCATATGATCTAAATATCTTTTAACTTTTAACATTAAATTAAATTAAATTAACTTTTAACATGTTATTTTCCTCAGTGGGTTTTTTTTTTGGATCTCCTTCATGAAGCTGCTGAGTTGGTTTTCATGTTTTTCCTGTATCTGTCATTTCTCTTTCCAATTTTTCTTCTACATCCCTTACTTGATTTTCAAAATCATTTTTGAATTCTTCCATAGCCCAAGATCAATCCCTATTTTTCTTGGAGCCTTTGACTTTATCAAAGTGTGTATTTTGATTCTTCATGGGTCCAAAGTTTTTATCTATGGTTAGATTCTTAATTTTTCTGTTTGCTCATTTCCCCAACCTATGGCCTGGATTTAATGTACTTCCCAAACTTTTGAGTATTTTCAGGACCCCTCCACCCAATGAATTCAATTTCTTCAAGGTCCTATGAGAATCTGACTGCTCTCCTAGCCTGTACTCTGGTCTGTACCCTCTTTCCCAGAGCTGTGGAGGCTACTTGGTCCTCTATGGCAATAGGGGGCCCAGAGTGCAACCTGGATTTGAATATGGACAAAGCACAAGAATCTTGTCCCAGGAATAGCAGAGAGACCTCAACAGGCTCCTACTACCTCCTTACTGTTCATTGACTGAGCATTCTGGAAACAACTGCTCAGTGACTCCCTGCTTGTTGGCTCTGGAGGCCCACTCCATTTCCCAGGGCAGGGTCTGTGCTGAGGTCTGACCTAAATTGGGGTCCCCAGTCACTCTGACAGAGGTTTATTTCTGACTTTGCAAATTGTCCTTGGAGATCCCTGGGATGGGAGATGTAGAAATCACTTTTCTGCCAGGAACCCAGGCACCCCATGGGCTATTTCTGGAAGACTAGAGCTAGTTCATTGTGGCCCCTTCAACTCTGTGGAACAGAGCCTTGGAGGGGATCTTCCAAGTTAGCTAGGGTCATAAAATTGTTTTACTCAATCTTTCTGTGGGTTCTGTGACTCTAGAATTTGGATTGAGTCATAATTTTAAGGTATTTAGAGCATTCTGGGAGAGAGCTTCTGGGAATTCCTGCCTCTGTGCCAGGATCTTGGCTCCACTTCCCTGACTTCATATTTAATATCAATACTCTGACTACTCTCCTAGCCTGTGTTCTGTTCCATGGATGACCACAAGCACTCCCCTCTGCCCTGGAGCTGTAGGAAGGTCCCTGCTCCTCTATGGCAATATGTAAGCTCTCAAAAATGGAGGAGAGGAGTAGGGAGAAAAATAATTTGAAACTCAAAATTTTAAATATGGATATAAATAATTTTACATGTAATTGAAAAATATTTATCAACATAAAAGTAAATAATTTTCAAAAAGATTAATGGTTCACAAATAAATATCTTTCTAGGCTTGATTTGAGACAAGTGAAAAATGTAGGGAATGATACATATTGTATATTGATGCTACTAGAAATTTAGATCTGCATTTATTGTCATAATTTAACTAATTCAGATTAATAATTTCTTAAAAGCTTGCTACATTGAAGGCAATGAAAATTATGAATGATGATTTCTTTCTAACAACATATCCTAATGTATATAATAGAATCAATATCTCCCAAATCTTCAACCTAGGATGTGTTTGTTTTTCTCTAAAGTGGATTAAAGCTAGGAAATGACCTAGAACTGGGCTAGGATCAATGTAGGCTCACCTTGATTCAATTTTTTTGATACCCTTTCTTTTGTTGACATGAAGTAGCTTCATCATCCCCATCATCTCTATATGGGTGTTGATGTCCTTCAGACTTCATGAATATCTCAGAACCATACAGTTTTTCACACTATACCCTGATGACCAAATATAAAACTATGGAGCAGTGGGATGTCTAACAGTGATGTGCTACTGCATCTTTTTCCTATGGTATGCTATGTTAACCTCCTTTTGTCAAATGTTAAATAACATGTGAATGTTTCATTTTACCCCAATAATGAACTTCAAGATATAGGGTACCAGCTTAAGTGAGGCCCATCCCTAATAGGAAGTTATAACAAATAAACAGGTCAGTATTTGCATGATTATTTGAAAAGTGAGAGCCAGTAACAATTGAGGAGATGAGAAAATCTTCTACATAGTAGATGGCATATAAACTGAACTAGAAGAAAGCCAAAGATTATAAAAACATTAGCATCATATGTAATAAATTGTCAAAATTCAGTTTTTATAGAGCTTTAAATACTATTTCTTATAATATATTCCCATCAAATCAATATATATTGTTAGGTGGATAATTTCTTTATTCCACAAGAACAAAAACCACATGTCTCTATCTTTTTAAAAATATATGAAGTAGAACCTGAAGTTAATAAAGAAAGTTGATCATCACAATTAAGTTTGAAAATATCCACAAGAAAACTTTCTCAGAACCACTACTGCATATATATCCAATAAAAATAGAAAAGAAATTTATTTACTTACTACTATTTCTACTTTGTTATTTCCTAATATGTCTCACACGACCAACACCCTGGTTTCAAGTCTCATTTTTTATCTCATCTATTGCAATAGATTAATTGGTTTCTCTGCCTCTAGACTCTCTTGTGCCCAATTCATATTCCAGACAGCTGTCAAATTCTTATTCCTAAATTACAGATTTGACCATGTCACACTCATGAAAAGAAGTTCAAGTGATTCTATATTGCCCCTAGGAAAAAGTCATCTGTTTGACATGGAATCACTGTGACAATCTGGTTCAAGTCTATTTTTCTGGACTAAATTCAGATTACTCCTCTTCATTTACTATAATTCAGTCAAAATGGCAGCCTTAAAATTCCATCTCCTGTCTTTGTACCTTTGCATAGGCTATCCCTTATGCTTGATAATCTCATTCCCACAAATAACTCATGTGAAGCCTAGTTTCCATCAAAACTTAGCTCAAACAGTGTTTTCTCCATTTGACTTTGCTTATTCTTTCAGATATTAAAGCTTCCTAAACTATTAACCTAGATTCAATATACATGTATTTTATCTATTTTATGTAATATTTATTTTGCCTTTCCTGATTTAGGAGATTGGAAAGGAAGATCTTTAAGAAAGAGACTGTTTCAGTGCTGGCATATCACTGTGTCTAGCACATAGTATGCTTTTTATAAATGCTTATTAACTAATTGATTTTATCACCAAGATATTTAATAAAAATGACCAGTTTCTTTTTGAAAAAAAATTATTTAAATATCATTGTGTGGACAAGTACCAGAGGATAGAATTAAAAAGCAAAACAAATTGCCAAGTTTTTAATTTTTATAAACTTTTTTAAGATCATGCATGAGTTTAGCTGAAGTGGTCTTCATTGCTAGAATTTCTTCAAAATATAAAGTGTCATAATATTTTAATTCAAATTTGTGCTGGGTTGTTGCATGCTACTGCTGATCATGAAGAAGAGGAAAATTAAGAAGAAAACTTATATGTGTGCCAGCAATTTTTGTAAATACTCTCTTAAGTTCATGTATTTCTAACTAAGACAATTATGTCATGCAAAGTATAGAGTGTTGGTTCTGAAGTCAGGAAGACATCTTATTGAGTTCAAATCTGGCCTCAGACACTTGATAACTACGTGACTCTAAGGAAGTCACTGAGCTCTACTTACCTCTTTTTCTTCATCTGTATATTGACCTGAAGAAGGAAATTGCAAACTATTTTTACATCTTTGCCAAGAAGATCACAAATGGGGTCAACAAAATTTCAGGGGTGACTGGTAAATAACAAAATTTATGAATGATTTTGACTTATCTGAATAGCGTTTATTCTCTCAGGATTCTTAATATAAAATTTACTTTTAAAATGAATAATTCACTAATTCTCAATATAACTCTTAAAATACAAGCCAAAACAAAGTAGTTTTATAAAATGCAACAATAAAACCTAAAGTAAATGTGAGATCACTTTTTGTTTAGATTATATTGCTCTTGTAATTATTTTTAATTTTAAATTTTACCTTTATTGTGGTTCTATTTTGCTAACTATCACAAATTATCCAATTGAGACTGCAATTTGTTTTTTGTGTTATTTGCTTTTTGTTCTGTTTTTGCTTTATTTTGACACCCTACAGATTGGAAATGTTACCTGTATGGGAGCTAGGTTCAAAGATTTAGCACTTAAAGGGATCCTCAGAAGTCTTTTCTAGCTTTCTCATTTTGCACATGAGAAAACTAAGGTCCAGAAACTCTACATGATTTTACCAGGTCTAAATAGGAAAAAATTATTAGAGCTAGAATTGAACCCAGTTCTTATGATTCTAAATCCAGTGTTCTCTCCATTATATCACATTATCCTAGAGAATTTATAAGTTATATTAGGTTATATGCTAAATTTTTAGGAGTTTTCGTCTCATAGGAAAGAGTGTACCAAGATACTTGTTGATTTTTTTTACTTGATAGAATGAATTCAACAAATAATAAAGAAGCATAAATTTTAATAAAAAAGGTTAACAACAACTGCCTTTGGAAAAAGGAAAAAACCTTTCTTCTTCCTACTGTATCTAATTCCCTGTGAACTTTACTGAATATGTGTGGGGCCTATAAAACAAAACATAGCCCCTAGTCAAGAATCTGCTCGCTGGAGTTTATTTGTAGATTTCATCAAATGCAAGGAATTATATATATGATAAATTGATATCTGATATTTTTCCATTCAATGGTAAATGTATCAGGAGATGATGATACTTCAAAATTATAAAAATAGTATATTTTGATAAATGTTAGTGTCCTTTTATCCTAATGAGGAAAATATATTAATTATTTATATTCTTATAATTACAAATATCTTCTCTATCATATAATAAAGAAACCCTAATTCCAGGTGTGATTATTATGTTTAATTAGAATTAATAATTAAAATTATTCTCTTTTTTAGAGTAATGATTATTGGTCATATTCTAACTATTTTATAAGCAATACCAATAAAGGCTTTAAATATGAATTGGAAATTACTAGTTAGGAACTAAAATATTTTAATTTAATGAATTTGAATATGTTTGAATATGAGATACAGTTTTCTTTTAAAATAAATATTTTATATACTTCATATTAGTACATGGATTTCTATTTAGAAATGAGAAAAATGGATGATGTCATGGTTTTTGCATACTATATTTAGAAAATAAGTGAAAAGATACCGAAATGTAATCTGTCCTTGTAGCAGACATCTGATGAACATGTGACATTCTTGCATCAAATCCATATTAAGGATGTATTTAATTACTGAGCTGAAAGAAATTGGCAGCTTCAGTGACCTGTGTGTGTGCACTCATCATGATGGATGAACTCATCAAATCTGTTTCCCTTTGTACCACTTCATATATTGCTCAGTGCTTTAATATTCTCCTATCCTATTGCAAATAATTTTATGTGTGGAAGCTAAAGTGGGCTACATTCATTTAAATGAGGTAGAGAAAGTAAAAACACTTTTAAATGATTAAAGTGTAGTAAATACAATATACTTCCAAAGATTACCATTTTCTTAGTTGTCTCTAGTTCTAGAAAATAATTTTGCTGATGTTTCTAAATAGCAGAATATTCTTGATCATATGATATGTACTGGACAGTATATTGATTTCTATCTTCATAAGTATACTTTTGCTTGCCTTGGTAAAAACTTAAACATTATTTTAAGTGCATCCCATTTAAGACTTAGATATTATATAATTCAGCATTTATTTTACAAAAAGAATAAGTGACTTTTTCCTAAGCCACACATTCACTAAAGAGTTTACATTGTTTTATAAGAACAAGTCATTTCTCCCAACTCCCAATCCTAGCAATTTTCTACTGCATCCTTTTTTCTCCCATAGTCATATGGAGCTATTTTAAAACAATATTCAATTATATTATATTGAGGCAAAGCTGGTTCAAGCCTCTCCAGTGGTCCAGGCTTGGAATTGGAATGAATTGATATATTTATATACCATATAATATTTGATAAAAGAAAGTTATCATAGCAAATGAATTAAAGTACATTCAGAAAGAATTTAATATTTATTCCTTCAGGCATAATTCCATGCCTCTACATTTGTCATGACTTTTGTGTTCTGGTAACATGTGTCATCAAAAATTAGGAGCCCCCATCTCCTACCACTGTACATTCAGACTTAAATGAGCAGGACACTTGCTCAGTATAATATAAATTGTATCCCTCTTCACCTGAAGAATATGAGGTATGTTTTCACTGATTTCAAAAAAGGAGACAAGGAAAAGCAACAATAACATGGAAACCACCTAGCTTGAGTTGGTATTACTCTTATATAATTTGAACATGATACTAATAAATTTAATGCTTGATGGTTCAGCTTTTAAGTGAACCATTTTCCCATTATTTTATGGTATTCCTATGCCAGTAGCTATTAAAAATATATTCTTTAGTTTGCATAGAAAACTGGGTAAAAGACTTTTAATTCATTTGAGAGAATTAGAAGAAGAGCAGAATCAGTGACCTCATTTGAGTCTATGTGAGTAGTTAGAATCGGTGATTTGGCATCACTATACACCAAAATCAAAGGGAAAGAATCTACAATGTAAATTCAATTCCAATATAAACAAAAAATGACTAATTCATTGGTTGTCCTGCTTTATTGAGGAAAATCAGAATTACATTGCTTTTACCGACAAGTTACAGTGGGTGACTATGACTGATCAGATCAAAATGAGCTTGGAATGCCATGCCACAGAACAAGCACAAATAGTCCATGTAAACATCTGGGATTGGTTTTCTACATTTGTGCTTTTCACATTTCCCTTGAGCTGCTTCAATTCTGTCTGCTCATAGAGCATAGCACCCTCAGTGATGAGGACTCATCATGTTGGGAAATCTTGTGCTAATGTCTCCCAAGATGGACAATGCTTTTTCTGACATGATAACCTATTCTACTTTCCCCCCATCCCCCTCCTAGCACTTGCACTGTGTGAGTTCTCCATATAATATCTTTTGGGCAAGCACATGCTTGGCCAATCCATGATAGTTGCAGTCACTCAAGAATAAAAATTCATTGTCTGGTGTAATCCTTCCAGATGATCTTCAGAATCTTCCTATGATTGGAAACAATTAGGTTTCCTGGAATGGAACTAGTAGACTATCCAGCTTTCTTTTCTTTTAATTGGTATTTTATTTTTACAAATATATGTTATGCAAGTTTTTCAAGTTTCATCCATATGCATATGTATATTTTTAAGAAACAAAATTTCCTTCCATTCTCTCTTACCATTGCCCTCCCCTCAGTGATGAACAGTGAAGTTAACACTCTATATGCATATTTGTGATAAACAAGTTTACAAATTAGTCACTTTTGGTATGAGGAATTAGGCTTAAGGAAAATAAAGACATTAAGAAACATCTTTTATGAAGTGTTCATCAGATTCTGAATGTTTTTTTGATTTTGTTTTGTTTTGTTTCATTTTTCTTCCTCTGGATGGAGATAGCATTGTCCATGACCAGTCTAACACAGTTGTTCTAGCTCTCTGAACTTCTGAGAGTAGCTGCTTCCATCAAAGTTGATCATCTCACCATGTTGTTGTTAATGTATACATTGTTTTCTTAGTTCTGCTCTCTTACTATCCAGGTTTCAAAGGCATACAGCAATGAAATCAGAACAGCTCTGTAGATCATCACTTTGGTACTTTGTGTAATACCACTTCTCTCCCAGACTTTAGTTTGAAGTCTCTGAAATACCAAGTTACCTCTATCAATATATGTGTCAAATTCATTAACAAAATGTACCTCCCTGGAAAGTATACTAACAAGGAAAGTTAATTTATCCACAGTATTTATAACTTCTCTATTTGCTGTAATCAATGGTTTCACATATGGATGGTGCAGTGCTGGTTGAAGAAGCACCTCTTGATTTCTTGGTGTTGATTGTTAGATCAAAATTAGCACAAGCAACAGAGAATTTGCTTTCATCTTCAGAGACTGCATTGATTGAACAACTATCTGCAAACAAAAAAAATCATGCATCAACTCTCCCTTTTCTTTGAAAATAGTTTGCAACCTTTTTATGTGGAAGAATTTACCATCAATGTAATAATTGACTTTGATGCCAGAGTTCAGAGTGAGTGAGTGAAGGTGTCTGATAACATGATTGAAACACCATGTTAAAATCCACAGGAACAAGCATATAGCCATGTTTCAATGTTTGGTGATTAGGAAAATTCAAGAGCAATGTCCGCTATCCAAAACTTGGGAAAGCTTGTCATCATGAAATTGACATACAATACCAATTAACTTCTTCGGGCAACCAAATTTTGACACATGCTTTCTTAAAAATAGATGAACTTTCCTTCTGGTAACCCTGTAGAGTTCTTGTTTTTCATTTAGCAGCTTCTGTGCTTTTCCATCATCTTAATCAAATATAAACAAATGCAGTGCTATACACCAAATCTCTGATAGTTGTCCACTCCTTTTCTGTTCCACTGTTGCCATCTGTGTGTTGACTTAACTTTCCCTGCAAGTTAACAGCAAATCTAACAGCTTAGAAAAGCACTCTAATCTCATCACATTATTTCTTCTGGAAGTCATTTTGCTCTGGGACCACCACATCTGTTGAAGGACAGGATGAGTCTGTGATGAATCCAATACTCTGCAACACATATTGCCTTCATCACTCACACATCCTGTCAGTCTTTTCTCCTCACAATGACATAGTCTCTTAGATACTAATGTTTACTGCTAGGGTATGTCCATGAAGTTTTATTGCAGTTAGGTTACACAGAAAACAGTATTCATGATGAGAAGGTCATGAGATCCACAAATCTTCAGTAGTAAGTAATCAGTTACTAATTGTGCTTTCCAATTCTTCCACTCAATGACTCTGCCATTTGTAGTAGTCTGAGACTATTCTATTTTCAAAGTTGCCCAGAATTTTTTAAGTTTGTCCTTTTGTGTCACAATGATAATAAGAGCCTTCAGATTTTCACAGAATTTTTCTTTGTCCTCATTAGTGTTCTTCATGGTGGGAGCAATATTGATGGTAATATGTTATTTTCCTGCAAGTGGCTATTGCAATGTCATGAGTCTTTTATTCACTCCTTTTAGTGGTTGTTCAAGTTTGTAGACTAGTTTAATTTTGATTGCAAAACCTTCCCCAACTTCCTGATGCTCACCTTCATTGCAGTCACTTCAGAAAAATGTTTATCCAACTCTGACTTCAGGAAGTTGCCTTCAATTGCCAGCTTTGTTTCATTCAGGGCTG
The DNA here is from genome assembly GCF_037893015.1 of Macrotis lagotis. Classification (NCBI taxonomy): domain Eukaryota; kingdom Metazoa; phylum Chordata; class Mammalia; order Peramelemorphia; family Peramelidae; genus Macrotis; species Macrotis lagotis. Next base: position 193,812,203 of record NC_133664.1, on the reverse strand, counting down.
CTATTTGGATGTGATACTTGCTGAATTCTTTTGCAACAAGAGCTGCTTATCTTTCAGGTCTATTGGATCTTGTTTTATCTATGAGTGTGAACATATTCCATGTACCAATTGTAAGTGGAATCATCTCTGAAAAAATATTCATACATTTTTTGTGTATCCATTGCATGATTGGATCCTTTGCCTGTCAAGGTAATCAGACCAGGCTTGAGCATATAGATAATTTGGGGGGGAACCTTTTCTAGCCGCTTCCTCATACTAGGAGGCAAGAAGTACAATTCTTAAATGGCTGCTCAAATACTCAGGGGACTGCAAAATCCCACTGCTGCTTCCAGTGAAGAGACAAATTTATATAGACCTTTTGTGAAGGGTTGTAACTAGACCACCAATTGAATCCTCACCAGTTACTTCATCACTTGACTATCACCAAAGGACTTTGAGATGGGAAAGGTAAACTGATATCTTTTGATATCATTTGACATAAATTTTATTTAAGTGAGGCAGAGTTGCATGAAGTCATCAATCTCTCACTTGTCATCACAGTCCAGTGGCAAGAGACAGTCAAGACAACTGGTAATGATTTGAGATGCAGTGGATTCACTTAGCATCTTCGATGTCTAACCAAACTCTAAGTGCTCCTCAGCACCTATTTAACTTGCCTTTGAGTCTCCTGGAATGAATTCTTCTCATCTATTTCTCTTATTCTTGGAATAGACTTACTGATGAGTTTGAGGACCCTTAAATTACATTAACTATGGTTTAACACATCCAAGCAGTTAATTCAGGAACTATATATCATAAATAGCCTAGAAAAAGATGACAACCTGCCTGAGAAGAAGAGTAGTATCTTTTTCTGGGTATTATATATCATTGATGATGCATATTTTCTTGGGGAAACATTTCTCCAAGGTTGTACCAAGTTTTTTCTTTCCACCTGATGATGATGGATCATAAAAAAAGGAACTGTGCTGGTACAGTAGGAAATACATTTCAGGGAGTAGGGGAGAAGGGAACAAACCAGAACATGACTCTATAGAAGGTTCCCCCCCTCCCCTTAATTCTGTCTTTGAGCATTAAAATCTATGTGACTTTGAAGCATTCAAATAATTGTCAGTTTTAGGAAAAAAAGGCCACAGGTTAAGATGTCAATGTCCTTTGCAACCCTAAAATCTTTTTCAGTCCAGTTACTCCAAATTGTTAGAAACATGCTTCAAGTGCTTGATGAAGCTTCTGAGTCCCACAATCTACACAAACTTTCCCTTTGCTTCTGCTTCCTGAGGGCAAGAGGAAAAACATCTAATCCTTTTTTCTATAAAGCAGCCCTTCAGATGCTTGAAGTCAGCAATTATAGCCCACCTAATTTTTTTCAGGCTAAGAAATCCCCAGGCACTATTTTCTCTATGTTAAAGGTGGGCCCAAAAAGAAGTGAGATTATTTGCTCAGCGCCACATAGCTAGTAGGATGTATTTTGACCCTAAGAATGAAAAAGTAGTCTTCTTACTACTATACACTGCCTCTCCTTTTTGTGTTGGAAAACTATTATATTATATTATATTATATTATATTATATTATATTATATTATATTATATTATATTATATTATATTATATTATAGTATATTGTATATTACATTACTTATGTCACGTTACGTTATGTTAGAGCATGTTATGCCATATCATATTATGTCATATCATACCATCATATCACATCACATCACATCATATCATATCATATCATGTTATATTAATTATATTAATTATATTAATTATATTAAATTATATTATATTGTATTATATTATATTATATTATATTATATTATATTATATTATATTATATTATATTTTATTATATTATTACATTACTTATGTCACGTTATGTTATGTTATAGCATGTTATGCCATATCATATTATGTCATATCATTCCATATCATACCATATCATATCATATCACATCACATCATATCATGTCATGTCATATCATATCATATCATGTTGTATCATGTTATATCATGCTATATCATATTATATTGTATTATATCATATCATATCATATCATATCATATTATATTATATTATATCATATCATATCATATCATATTATATTAAACAGGGTGAGTTATTTGGCCTATACTTTACTCAGTTTCTTCATTTGAGAATGGGGCTGTTACTTGTACTATCTACCTTCCAGGGTGATGAAGAAATAAGTAAAGTTTTTTGTATACCATAAAGTGCTATACTAATGTAAGTTGTTACTTATGAGTAATACTTTCAGATTATACATCTAGCAGTTTAAATATTTATCATTGTACAATATCTTTGTGTTCAACATGTTTACAGAGTAGTCATTTTCTGTATGAGGAATCCGGATTAAGGAAAGGGAAATTAAAAAATGAGAAAGTAAAAAAATACATGAGAAATTTTTTTTAAGTGAATGTATTGTTCATTCAGATTTTGTAGAAATTGTGTTTTATTTTGTTTTTCTCCATCTGGATGTGCATAATATTGACTAAGGAATTTCTCCTAAGGTTATCTGAGTTTTCTGAACTGCAGAAAGGAGTGGCACCCATCAAAGTTGACTAACACACAATGTTGATGCAAATGTGTACAATATTCTCTTGCTTATGCTCCCTTCACAAGGTATCAGTCCCCATAATTCATTTTTCATGATTCTCTAGAGTTAGCCCATTAAAGTTTATTATCTGGCAATAATACTCCATAACATTCATTTACCATAGCTTGTTCAGTCATTCTTCCTTTGATGGGCATACATTTAATTTAATTTAATTTCCAATTCTTTGCCACAACAAAAAGAGATGCAATGAATATTTTGAAACGTGGAACTTTTACTATTTTTTTATGATTTCTTCTAGATATAGATGTGATATTGGAATTGTTGGGTCAAAGGGTATGGTAATTCTCTCAAGAATGGATGCATTAGGGGCGGCTAGGTGGCAGAGTGGATAAAACACTGGCCTTGGAGTCAGGAATAACTGGGTTCAAATCCGTTCTCAGACACTTAATAATTACCTAGCTGTGTGGCCTTGGGCAAGCCACTTAACCCCATTTGCCTTGCAAAAACCTAAAAAAAAAAAAAAAAGAATAGATGCATTAGTTCACAAATCCACCAACAATGCATTAATGTCCAAATCTTCCCACAACCTCTCCACCATTGATCATTTTCCCTTTTTGTCATCTTAGTCAGCCTGATGATGTGAGGTAAAACCTCATAGATATTTTATTTTGCATTTATCTAATCAGAAATAATTTAGCATGGTTTTTTCATATGATTATATATAACTTTAATTTCTTCATTTGATAGCTTTCTTTCATATCCATTGACCAATTACAAATTGGGGAATGACTTGCAACTTTATATATTTGACACAATTCTCTATATATTATAGAAGTTAGATCTTTATCAGAAGTAGCTGTGAAAATTGTTTCTCAGCCTTCTGTTTTCCTTTTAATTTTGGCAGTATTGGCTTTATTAGTATGAAATTTTTAATTTAATATAGTAAAAATCAGTCGTGTTGTAATTTATAATGTATTTTTTTTTCCTTGCCTGATCATAAATTTCTCTTTTTCCATAGATCTGAGTTTTTCTTGATCTGTTAATTGGTCTATAGTAGCATCCTTTATGTCTAAATCCTGTACCCATTTTGACGTTATTTTGGTATAGGGTGTGAGATGTGGGTTTATACCTAGTTTTTGCCATACAATTTTCTAGTTTTCCCAAGAATTTTAGTCAAATAGTGAATTCTTAACCTATAATCTAACGTCTTTGGATTTATCAAACAGTATGTTTCTGTAGTCATTTACTACTGTTTCTTTTGATCCTATATTAATCGATTGATCAATTACTCTATTTTATAAACAGTACTAGGCAATTTTGATGATTGACACTTTATAGTATAGCTTTAGATCGGTTATAGATAGGCTACCTACCTTTATATTTCTTTTCATCAGTTCCCTTGATATTCTTGACCTTTAGATACTCCAGATGATTTTTTTTACTATTTTTTTCTAGTTCAGTAAAATAATCATATTGTAGTTTAGTTGTATGGCTCTGAATAAGTCATTTAATTTGGGTAGAACTGTCATTTTTTTTACATTAGCTTTACCTAACCATGAGCAATTGACATTTTTTTCAGTTGTTTAGCTCTGACTTTATTTTTGTGAGAAGTGCTTTGAAATTAAGTTGATACAGTTTGGGTTTGCCCTAGTCAATTTTGGTAAAGATGCCATGTACTACAGAGAAAAAATGGTATATTCTTTGCTATTCCATTTTTCTCCAAAGGTCTATCATATATAAGTTTTCTAATATTTTATTAATCTTCTTAACTTCCTTTTTGTGTGTATGTAGTTAAATTTATCTAGTTCTGAGAGACTGAGGTTGAAGACTCACATTATTAAAGTTTTGCTGTCTGTCTCCTTTTAATTCACTCAGTTTCTCCTCTAAGAACTTGGATGCCATACCATGGGGTGCATACATATTAATAATTATGAAGTTTCATTGACTATGGTGCCTCTCAAAATGTAGTTTATAAGGGGGGGGCTAGGTCGTGTAGTGGATAAAGCACCAGCCTTGGAGTCAGGAGTACCTGGGTTCAAATCCAGTCTCAGACACTTAATAATTACCTAGCTGTGTGGCCTTGGGCAAGCCACTTAACCCCACTTGCCTTGCAAAAAACTACAAATAAAAAATATATATAGTTTATTTCCATATCCCTTTTAAAGTGATCTGTTTTTTTTCTTTCTGCTTTGTCTGATGTCTGAAATTCCACTTCTGATTTTTTTAACTTCAGCTGAAGTATAATATATTTTGCCCCAATCTTTTACCTCTACCCTTAGTGTATTTCTCTGAATTAAAATTATTTCATATAAACAACATAATATAACATACTGGTATTTGCTCCATTCTGTAATCAGTTTCTACTTTATAGGAGCGTTCATCCCATTCACACTTATAGCTTTGATTGTTTGAGCTACACTCTTGGGGTATAGAGAATATAGACCTAAGTTTTATGCTGAGACTGGGGTCTGATCCCTGACTTATCATTGGTAAAGATGTTCCTTATACAATCCAGGTTTTGCCTTTGCAAAGGTTTGTTTCCTCCATTATGTCCAGGTTCTACCTCTGCAGTGGTTTGTTACCAACTGAGTCTTGTCTTTTGCCCAAGTGTTCCCAGGGTTCTGACTTTGTTTGGGGTTTGCATCCTCACTGTTGGCTTGTTATATAACTACCAGAATCTATGTTGTTGTCAAGCTTTTGGGACCTGAATTGCACTGTGGTTAAAAAACCTCATACTGGCTTTCCTGCTCTCCTGCCTAACTAGGTTTTATTTCCTGTTTTCCCTCAAAGACATAAATACAACAATGACCCTCCATGATAATTACAGTTGAAAACTTGTCTGGTCTGGTATTTTTTTTGGTGGAATCTGTAGTATTAATGTCTGCATAGAGGCTTCATTTAGCACTGTGTAGGGAAAAGTTACAAGAGCATGCCAGCTTCACTTCACCATCTTGACTCCACCCTGGAAGTCCTTCCTTGCAATTTATAAAGCTCTTTTCTTCTAGTTGTCCTGGAAATGAAGTAGAGCTGGTATTCATATAACATAATAGCAACTGAACTGGAGGGAACCTCAGGTCCTTAATCTGATCTACCTAACTAGTAATCTCCTAATATTTGCTGAAGGGACTCAATTATTCCTGGAGAGAACACTGGAGAAATTTACTTTTGAGATAACAATTCTAATTGATATGAAATTATTCCATTTTCTAAACTGAAATCAGTGCTTTCCATCCATTATTATTCCTTAGCTTGTCCTTTGGAGCAAAGTAAGATGAATTCCTTTAACATATAACTATTCTAAATTATTTGAAGGAAAGAATCATTATTAACCCAACACACCCAAAGAAGTCTTCAGAAAGAATAAGCTAGACAAGTAAAAGTAATCTACCCCAATTCCTTCATTTTGCAGATGAGAAAACTCAGAACAAGAGGGACTGACAGTAGAAAGTGCCAGAGCTAGAATTTGAAACTAGGTCATTCAACTCCAAGTCCAGTTTTATTTTCAATGAAAGTAAGAAAAGTTGAATGATTTATCCAAGATTATGTACCTAGTATGAAGTAGAGTTCAAACTCTGACCAAGGATTTTTTCTGATTCCAAATTGTCTTACTTTTTTTACATAATACCAAACTGACTCTTCCAACCCAAAATTGTGTTAAAAGGTTTTTTTAAGTAACATTCCTTTTACTTTGTTCTTCTGGGATTACAGTCATTTTTTAATCACCAATAATCCAGCTTTTAAACCTCCTTAGAAAAACTGTCAACACTAGCTCTTAGATAGAAGACTAACACATTACCTTTCAGAGTTGGATGCTGACTATTCTTTGTTAAAAAAAAATTTTCTGTTTAAACAGAAAATAAGGAAAAATTGTCATATGCACAGCAAAAGATAAGAAAGAATTCATAATATAAAGCAAAAATTTTCATTCCAAGAAAGCCTATATAATAAATACTACACATTTTACACATTTATTCATCTTTGTTTGCTTGTAGGTTATATCTATCTATCTATCTATCTATCTATAGTTAGCCATAATTTTCCTTTGACTAAAAATGAAACAGCAAGTTAATTTTAAAAATGCAGTTTAATTCTCTATGATCATATCAAAACCCATGGGTAGTTGGCATTCTAGTGAACACCAACATTGACCCAACATTTTGGGGAATTTTTATACAGTTTGAACAAAAAATAATAAAACTTAAGGTGACCAACCAATGAGATTTCACATAGATGAGGTGGTTTTACAATATTTCTTGTCTTATAATATTTACTTAAATTCCTATTGACAAGAATTCTACTTATGCTGAAGAGTAATGTTTACAAACAACAATAGGATTTTCTCTCTGCTCATCCAGGATGTCTCTTGTCTTAAAACATGTTGATCAGGTACTAACACTGAGATAGCCAGATAGTATTGACACAGGCATATTCAACACTGTAGGAGACAGGCCTTACCTATATAACCCTTATTTAAAGGTTAAGGGACTAACCTCTGTTCAGAAATATATTGCTCAAGAAATATTAATTCCAGGGGGCAGCTAGGTGGCCCAGTGGATAAAGCACTGGCCCTGGAGTCAAGAGTACCTGGGTTCAAATCCAATCTCAGACACTTAATAATTACCTAGCTGTGTGGCCTTGGGCAAGGCATTTATCCCCATTTGCCTTGCAAAAAAATAAAACCTAAAGAAAAAGGTTACAAGATATAGGAAGGGCTAGGGAGAGAGAGAAAAATATATATATATATATATATATATATATATATATATATATATATATATATAGAGAGAGAGAGAGAGAGAGAGAGAGAGAGATAAAAGAACAGCCAAGCAGCATTGCCTGAGCCATGGTCAGAGAAGACTACAGTCTTGATCCAGGGTCCAACCCAGGTTTTTATGTCTTGCCTCTCATCCAGAGGGCAAAAGGTGAAATCCCTTTCCCTATAGTGGACTGGGAATTAGGTAAAGGGTAAAGCCTAAGGACATCAATACAAATCAAGAATGGTGAGGGTCTCCACTCAAACAGCTTTTAAGATTACAATTGTTTCTATTATAATCATAATTCTCTACTTAGTCAATTTACATCTCAAGAGTGAATTTACATCTCTACCCAAATTCTTTCTGTTGCATTCACAATTCTCTTCATCTTTCCCCTGAATCACTATGAATATTCTCATACATATAGGTCCTTTTCATTCATGGTTTTTACTTCTTCTGGAATATAGACCTAGAAATAGCATTGCAAGGTCAAAGAATTGACATAAATTTTATAGCCATTTGGAAGTTGATTTTTGGTTGTAATCTAAGCTCCTTTGCTTTGCCCTTCAGAATATCATATTCCAGACCCTTAAATTCCTTAATGGAGGATGCTGCAAAGTCCTGCATAATCCTGAATGTGACCAATTCTGTCTGCCTGCAATATTTTCTTCTTCACCTGATTATTCTTGAATTTGGCTAAATTAATCCTTGGCATTTTCATTTTGGGATCCCTTTCAAAAGTAATTGGTGGATTCTTTCAATATGACTATTTTACCTTCTCGTTCCAGTATATCAGGGCAGTTTTCCTTGATTTCTTGAAGGATGTTCTCTTGGCTCTTTTGATCATGCCTTTCAAGGAGTCCAATAATTCCTGGATCTGTTTTCCAAGACATTTATCTTTCTATTTATTGCCTGGAAGATGTGTCTGGGATTTAAGCAAGCATGAAAGTATTCTCTTAAAGGACCAACTCTGACCCAGAAAACATGTTAGGTACAAAATGTTTTATTTAGGTATTTCTGTGCTTAGTGGAGGCTAAGAGGAAGAGAGAGAGAGAGAGAGAGAGAGAGAGAGAGAGAGAGAGAGAGAGAGAGAGAGAGAGAGAGAAAGACAAGAGAGAATTCCATGGGAGAATAAGCTGCAAGGAAAGGTATAGGAACATGAGAGGGAATCTGGGTGATCAAGCTCCCCAAGAGATGGCTAACTTCACCAAAAGACAAATAAGTTAAGAGATAAGTAGTAAAGGAGAGAAAAGGGATATGAGAGTTTACTTTGGGGGATCACATTCCACCAGAGAGGGTTATTCTCCCAAAGGAAGACAAGTAACCCAATTGAGGACTGAACTTTTAAAGGGGCAGAAAATGAGGTAATTTAAGTATCCATTGTTGGGAGCAGTAACTCATTGAGCACAGATAAGACAATTAGGAATATGCATATTAGGGGCCATAGCTCAAAGATGTAAACTTTCAGGAATCCTTTTTATGTTCCATTGTTCTGTGGATGGGGCTTGGGGGTTTGTTTTTGTTTGTTTGTTTGTTTGTTTGTTTATTTTGGGTTTTTCTTGGTCTGGGGCAAGGATTTTTTTTGTTGGGAGAGTCAAAGTTTTTTACTAAAAGTTCATTAATCTCATCTCATAGCTTGGATAATGGGATGAATCAGGTACAAAAGCTATAAAGGTGGAACAAATTAATTATACAATATATTTTTCCATACAATATGTCCACTACTTCACAATGAGTTATTATACCCTTTGTTCTATGTTTTAATTTGGTTGACTTGTTCTTAATGGTTCATGGAATCATTAGTTTGCATCAGTGCAATTTTATTTATCATGGAGTTATTTTCTTCAGTTAACATTTGTATTTCCTTCGCTATTTGGCCAATTCTATTTTTAAAGAGTGGTTTTCTTTTGTCATTTTTCCCAATTCTATTTTATAAATATATTTTTTGTCAGTTTGCCCAATTGTATGTTTAAAGTTGTTTACTTCAGGCAATTTTTGTGCTTCCTATTGGAAAATATTGAATTTATCTTGCATTTCTTTTATTTTTTTACTTCATTTTTTGCCTTTATAAGATTTTAATTTAAGATTTACAATTTTCCCCTCCTATTTTCATTCCCTCCCCCACCCACCACACAGAAGGCAGTCAAGTAGTCTTTACAATGTTTCCATGGTATACATTGATCTAAGTTCAACGTGAGGAGAGAGAAATCATATCCTTAAGGAAGAAAAATAAACTAAAAGAGATAGCAAAATTACATAGTAAGATACAAGGGTTTTTATTTCTAAATTAAAGGTAATAGTTGTTGATCTTTCTTCAAACTCCACAATTCTTTCTGTGGATATAGATGGTATTTTCCTTCTCAGATACCCCTAAATTGTCCCTGATTGTTACACTGATGGAATAAGCAAGTTCAGCAAGGTGGGTCATCACTCCCATGTTGCTGTTAGGGTGTACAATATCTTTCTGGTTCTGCTCATCTTGCTCAGCATCTACTCACGCAAATCCTTTTAGGCTTCCCAGAATTACTATCCTTCCTGGTTTCTAATAAAACAATATTGTTCCATGACATATATAGACCACAGTTTGCTAAGCCATTCCCCAATTGAAGGACATTTACTTAATTTCCAATACTTCACCACCACAAACAGGGCTGCTATGAATATTTTTGTACAAGTGATTTTACTTTTTTTCATAATCTCTTCAGGGTATAGAGCCAGTAGTGGTATTGCTGGATCCAGGGGTATGCACATTTTATTGCCTTTTGAGGATAAATCCAAATTGTTCTCCAGAAAGTTTGGATGAGTTCATAGCTCCACTAACAATGTGTTATTGTCCCAGATTTCCCACATTCCTTCCAACATTGATCATTGCCTTTTCTGGTCATATACATCTGAATAAGAAGTGTGAGGTGGTATCTCAGAGATGCCTTAATTTGTATTTCTCTAATAATTAGTGATTTAGAGCAATTTTTCATATGATTGTAGATCCTTTTGATTTCTTCATCTGTAAATTACTTTTGTATATCCTTTGACCATTTGTCAATTGGGGAATGGCTTGTCTTTTTAAAAATTTGACTCAGTTCTTGGTATATTTTAGAAATTAGTCCTTTGTCAGAAATGCTAGTTGTAAAAATTTACTACATTTCTTTTGATCTTGGTTAGAGTGCTTTTGTCTGTGCAAAAGTTTTTAATTTAATGTAATCAAAATTGTCTAATTTATTTTTAATGATGTTCTCCATCTCTTTCTTGTTCATAAAATGTTTCCCTTTCCATAGATCTGACAAGTAAACTTCCTTGATTTTCTAGTTTGTTTATTATATGTTTTTTTTATGTCTAAATACTGTATCCATTTTGATCTTATCTTGGTATATGGTGTGAGATGTTTGTGTATTCCAAGTTTCTGCCATATTAATTTCCAATTTTGCCAGCAGTTTTTAATCAAAGATAGAGTTTTTATCCCAATAACTGGACTCTTTGGGTTTATCAAACAGCAGATTACTATAATCATTTCCTGCTAATGCACCTATTCTATTCCACTGATCTACCACTCTATTTCTTAGCTAATACCAGACAGTTTTGCTGACTAATGCTTTAAAATATTATTTTAGATCTGGTAGGACTAAGCTACCTCCTTTTGCACTTTTTTCATTAAATTGCTGTAGATCTTTGACTTTTTGTTTCTCTATATGAATTTACTTACAATTTTTCTAAGTCATTAAAATGATTTCTTGGAATTTTGATTGGTCGGGCACTAAACAAATCATTTAATGTTGATGGAATTGCCATTTTTATTATATTAGCTCAACCTATCGATAAGCAATTGATATTTGCCCAGTTATTTAAATCTGATTTTATTTGTGTGAGAAGTGTTATGTAATTATTTTCCAAAAGTTTCTGAGTCTGCATTGGCAGGTAACCTCCCAGGTATTTTATATTGTCTGAAGTTATTTTGAATGGGATTTCTCTTTCTATCTTTCTGCTTTATCTTGCTAGTCATTTATAGACATGTTGAGGATTTATGAGGGTTCATGTTATATCTTGCGACCTTGCTGAAATTGCTAATTATTTCTAATAGTTCTTTTAGATGATTTGGGGGAATTATCTAAGTCTGCTATCATGCCATCTGCAAAGAGTTAGAGCTTTGTCTCTTCCTTCCAATTTTAATTCCTTCAGTTTCTTTTTTTTCCTCTTGTTGCTGAAGCTCATATTTCTAACGTGATATTGAACAGTAGTGGTGATAATGGGCATCTTTGTTTCACCCCTGGTCTTATTGGGAATGCCTCTAGCATATCCCCATTACATATAATGCTTGTTGATGGTTTCAGATAGATATTGCTTATGATTCTAAGAAATAATCCATTTATTGCTACATTCTCTAATGTTTTTAGTAGGAATGGGTGCTGTATTTTGTCTAAAGCTTCTAATCTATTGATGTAATCATATTATTTCTAATAGGTTTGTTATTGATATAATTAATTATACTGACAGTTTTCCCTAATATTGAATAAACCCTGAATTCCTGGGATAAATCCTACTTGGTTATAATGCATTATCCAAATAATAACTTTTAATCATTTTGCACAGATTTTATTTAAGATTTTGGGATCTCTAATCATCAGGGAAATAGGTCTATAATTTCTTCCTTATTTTTAACTCTTCCTCGTTTAGGTATCAACACCATTTTGATGTAATAGAAAGAGTAAGGCAGAGTTCTATCTTCACCTATTTTTCCAGAGTTTGTATAGGCTTGGAAGCAGTTGTTTCTTAAATGTTTAATAGAATTCACTTGTGAAACCATCTGACCCTGGAGATATTTTCTAAGGAATTCAATAATGGCTTGTTGAATTACTTTTTCTGATACAGGGTTGTTTAGGTATGTAATTTCCTCTTTCTTTAATCTGGGCAACTTATATTTTTCTAAATACTCATCCATTTCACTTATCTTATTAAATTTATTGGCATAGAGTTGTGTAAAATAATTCTAAATTATTACTTTAATTTTCTCCTCATTGGTGGTGAGCTCACCTTTTTCATTTATCATGCTTGCAATCTGGTTTTCTGTTTTTTTTTTAATAAAACTGACTAGAGGTTTATCAATTTTCTTGATTTTTTCATAAATCCAACTCTTGGTTTTATTAGTTCAATAGTTTTCTTGCTTTTGATTTTATTAATTTCTCCTCTAATTTTTAGAATTTCTAATTTGGTATTTAATTGGGGATTTTAATTTGCTCTTCCTCTAATTTTTTTAGTTGCATATTTAATTCATTGATTTCCTCTTTCTCTAATTTATTCATTTAAAGATATAACATATTCCCTGACAGTCATCTTGAGTGTATCCCATAGGTTTTGGTATGTTGTTTCATTATTGTTATTATCTAGGAAGAAATAATTAATTCTTTCTATAATTTGTTGTTTGATCTACTCATTATTTAAAATGAAGTTATTTAGTTTCTAATTAGTTTCGGGTTTCTATGTCCCTGGTCCATTATTGCATGTGATTTTTATTGCATTATGATCTGAGAAAGATGAATTCACTATTTCTGCCTTTCTGCAGTTGAGTATTAGGTTTTTATACCCTAGTTCATGGTCAATTTTTGTGTAAGTGCCATGTACTGCAGAAAAGAATGTATATTACTTTCTGTCCTTATTCAATTTCTTCCATAGGTCTATCATGTATAAGTTTTCTAACAATCTAATTATGTCCTTTACTTCAATCTTATATATTTTATGGTCAGTTTTATCTAAATCTGAGAGGGCAGGTTGAGGTATCCCATTAGTAGAGTTTTTTGTCTATGTCTTCCTGTAACTCCTTCAACTTCTCCTCTAAGAATTTGGATGCTATAGCATCGAGTGCTTACATATTTAGTATTGAAAATACTTTATTGTCTATTTTACCTTTTGTGAAGATGTTTCCTTCCTTATCTCTTTTAATGCTATCTATTTTTGCAGCTGCATTGTCTGAGAATAGGATTGCTACCCCTGCTTTTTTTCACTTCAACTGAAGCAAAATATATTTTGCTTTTACCTTTTACTCTCTCTCTCTCTCTCTCTCTCTCTCTCTCTCTCTATATATATATATATATATATATATATGTATATATATATATATCTTTTACCTTTTCTCTATATATCTCTCTCTCTCTTGTTAAAATGAGTTTCATAGAAGCAGCTTATTGTAGAATTTTGTTTTTAGTCCAATCTGCTAGTAGCTTATGTTTTAAGGGAGAATTCATCCCATTCATATTCAAAGTTATAATTACTAACTCTTTAATGCCCCCCATGCTATCTTCCTTCTGTTTGATCTTCCCCTTTTTTCCCTTTATCCATATTCCCCAATAATTTTTTTCTGAATACCACCACCTTCAATGTTTGCCCTCCTATATCCACCCCCTCCCCTTTCTTCCCCTCTACATTTTCCCCTTCTTCCTTCCCTTTCTTCTGTTGGTTTCCATCTTCCTCCCCCTCCCCTTTAACCCTTTTAATACTTGAAAGTGAAGATAAGTTTCTGGGTTTTTTTTAAGTTTTTGCAAGGCAATGGGGTAAAAGGGCTGGCCCAAGGCCACACAAGTAGGTTATTATTAAGTGTCTGAGGCCAGATTTGAACTCAGGTACTCCTTAATCCAGGGCCAGAGCTCTATCCACTGTGCCACCTAGCTGCCCCTAAGATAACTTTCTTAATTTAACTGAGTGTATGTTATCTTTAAGCCAAATCTGATGAGAGAGTAAGATTCAGGTGGTTCTCACTTCCTCCCTTCTTCCCCTCTATTACAATATGTCTTTTGTACCTCTTAATATAATGAGATTTACCCCATTCAGTCTCCTTAATCCTCCCTTCTCTTTATGGTCACCCTTTTCAAGGAGGTATTGTTTTTAAATCATTCTTTCTGACTCAAAGAAAAGTCATGAGTGTCCATCACTTCTGGCTAAATATATGCTCTCTAATAGAGTTACAATTCTTGAGAGTTATTAAAGTCTTTCTCCAAGGTAGGTGTATAGCTAGTTTCATCTTACTGGGTATCAGTTTTTTTCTTCCCCCCCTTTTATTTTTCCTTTTCATGTGTCTCTTTTTTTTACCTTTCCTGTGTCGATTGTGTCTCCAGTTTGAAGTCCAAATTTTCATCAGGAAAATTTGGAAGTCTCCTATTTCGTTAAATTTCCATCTTTTGCCCTGGAAGAGAAGGTACAGTTTTGCCAGAGCATGACTTCAATTCCTGGCTGCATTCCAAGTTCTCTAGCTTTTCAGAATATCACATTCCAGCCTTGTTAATCCCTTAATGTTGATGCTGACAAGTCCTGTGTATTCCTTACTGTGGCTCCTTGGTATCTAAATTGCTTCTTTCTGGCCACTTTTAGGGTTTTCTCTTTTATCTGATAATTCTGGAATTTGGCCACAATATTGCTTGGCATTTTTATTTTGGCATCCCTTTCCAGAGGGGATCCATGTATTCTTTCACTAATTATTTTGCCTCTTGTTCCATGATATCAGGGCAATTTTCTACCACGAAATCCTCTAATATTAATTCCAGGCTTTTTATGTCCTCAATGTTTTCAGGAAGACCAATAATTCTTGGTACCTATTAGGAACATATTGATCTATTCTTGTGGTCAATGGTATTTTACATTTTCTTCTTTTTTTTGATTCTTTGGTTTTGTTGAACAGACTCTTGTCTCAAGAAGTCATTAGTTTTCACAGATTGCATTCTATTTTTCAGGAAAAAATTTTCTTCATTTACTTTTTGCAACTCTTTTTCCAACTGGTCAATTCAGATTTTGAAAGAATTATTTTCTTTTTGAATTTGTCTAATTGCATTTTACAAGGATTTGTTTTCTTTTTTGCAAGGTCTTAATCTTTTCTTGGCTTCTTTTCCCAAATTTTCCAATGGATTTTTCATCTCCTTCCTGATTTCTTCAAGCAAGTCTTTCTGTGCTGGAGACCAAATAATCTTCTCCTCAGAGGTTCTAGGTCTCTCTGAGTTAAAGTCTTTTCCTTCTAGGAAATTTTCTATGGGTCCTCCTTTTTAATGACCTTTCTTAATTTTCCTAAAATCTTGTGTTGGTGCAGCTTATGGTCATCAGAGGTTTGGTGATGGGATCCCAAGAGGCTTTACTCACTGGATTTAGTAACTCCAAGTGGACTAGTCAGTAGGTTGTATTGGTTGCTTTCTCTAGGGAGTAAGTGAGCTTCATTTGAGTCTCTCTCCCTTGACCTGGAGGGTGTGGCTGAAGCTGCTGAATACTTTTATCTTTGAACAATGATGGGTTATGCCCTGAGGCCTGGTAATTATTTTCCCTATTTACAATTGAGGGAGTGTTACTGCTCACACCTGAACCTGGGGTAGAGGTGGGCTGTAATTGTGTTTATTTAGGGAAGAGGCTTCAGTTCTGGGTTCCTTCAGACCTAAGGAGCTCAGGAATTGAACAACTCTTCCACACTCTAAGTGACCCTACAGCCCTGCCAGTAAGCCCCAGAACATCAGTCCCACAATCAATTCCTCTGCTCCCCAGTTGGTTTTCAGATTGTGGCTCTTCCCAGGCTAGTCCTGCTCTCAGACTTTTACCATGTCCTATCCTCCTGGCAGAGTCTCAGCTTTCTGAACCCGGGTCACCCAGGATCCCAGAAGTCAAACTTTGAGGTAGATGTTCTCCTCCTATCTTCACTTTCTGTGTTTTGTTGATTGGATTTCTGTTAAGAGGTTTATTTAATATTATATATGAAAAGTTCAGGAAACCTTAGCACAATGTCTGCTTTCTCTCCATCATCTTTTCCAGAAGTCCTAAAAGTAGATTTTTCTTGAGACTTTTGGAATCTCATCTTTTTGCTTGTTAAGTGAGGAAATATGTTTTTGAATGCATTTTTTCCTAACTCTAATCCCAGGACTTTGTCCATTGCAAAGCATTGAATGGCATATTTTAGCTGCCCATTAGAAATATTTCCACCAAGATCAGGAACAAAGGAAGAATATATGTTCATTATAATTTGAAACATTCCTGCAAATGTTTGCTAAAGTAATTTGATAACAGAAAAAATTTTTAAATTTAGTTACAGGAGGAAAAATTGTCTTTATGTATGTCTGAACACATTTTGCTTAAAGAACCTAGAGTCAAAGAGTTATTATTCATTAAAATTTAATAATGATATAAAGGTAACAGGACTTTTAGAAATCTTTCTTCATATTGCTAAAATGCTATCTTTACAATGCTAAAAAAGAGAAGGAAAAGAGAATATGAATTTTATTTAGAATATATTGAAATTTTACTAAATAATCTGGAAGTTAATTTATAAAGAAAAAGATAGAATATATAGGATTACAAAAAATATATTCTCTGGAAAAATGAAGGAAAACTATTTTAAATTATTTTTTGTCTACATTCCAAAAATTTTTTAAATTACAATACTACCTTCAATAATTTATTCATTTGCAAAATGTCCATCTAAATAACAAAAATCTAAACAAAACAATGAGTTGTAATTGAAGGAAATGGCTAAAAATTTCAAAAGAAATTATTAAAATATGAAACAATAAATAATGTTTAAAATTATTAACACTAAATCCATTTTACAAAGAATCAAAACAATTAGGTAATAGTTTAAAAATAGAATAGCAAAAAAATTTAACAATCTAACCAAATCTACCTTAGAAACAAATAGAGAGGCAGAGTGATAAATAGATTCAATATACAATTTACTCAGGAAATGATATTCTGAACAAGAATAACTGCAAAAGAAATTTAGAGGAAAAGTTTAATTAGAACTTTAAATAAATTATAATAAAAATCTGCAAATTGATATTTGTAGTAGACTGTAGCTGATAAGATGAATCTAAGAACAAAGTGAAGCATTCATATTTAACAGTTAATAAAATTAATTGCTCTTAGAGTAAATGAAGAATATTAACCAATTATAAATGGAAAGAATATTCCATTGATTGAATCAGAAGTTTAAGAGAAAGAGTTAGAATTGCTTGGGGCCTTTTATGGTCAGAACATGAGTGAACCATTTCAATATCCTTAACTTTAGTATTCAGAGACAATGAAGTCTCAGTGATATATGTAATTATTTTCTATGTCTAAGTCTCACTGATATCTCTAAATTTCAATCATTTACTTCTGTCTGTCTCACTTCAAAAAAACTTTTCAGAGGTTTTTCCAAAAACCATCTTCTTAATTATGTCTTACACAAAGCTATATTCTGTCATTTTCCCCATGATAAACAGAATTACTATAAGTAATTCTTGTAGATAATGGTGCTTTTTCTCTTTCTTTTATCTCTTGAATATATATATATATATATGTATAAATCAAAGGCGATGTGCATATTATATGGACCTAGTTAAAAATTGCTTCCTAAAAGAGCTAGATGAGATCATAGTTTAACCAAGAGTGCATTAATATGCCTCCTTTTCCACAACGCCATCATTTAGAATATTCTTTTTTTCAATTTTGCCCTATCTAAATGTCATGAAACAAAACAGTTATTTTATTTTTTAATTATTAATTTTAGCATATTTTCATGAGTATTCATAGCTTTGATTCTTTCCTCTGCTTTTTCATATTTTTATCCCTTTTATCAATTGGGTATGACTTTTTATTCTTTTTTTTCAGGGGGCTGATTTTTAATATTGCTCAATAAGCCAACATACAGATTTTGGAAAATAATTATATAGTTATTATAAGAAAAAATATTTTAATGACTATAAGAGTCACTGAAGCATTGTAAAAAATAAATACTGTTTTACCTGAGACAGCAGCTCATGGATGAATTCTTAAGGTATCTTAGTGGGTTAGATGTTTGACACACTGAACCTACTAAGTTTAGTGCCTGAATATTCCATTTGTTCTCATACCAGATGGCCTGCAGTTTCATCATTTGGCTAAGAAAATGACTTTAATTCATTGTTCTAAAGCATAACTGATAACACCAAGAATTAGGGCTAGATTCTTGAATGAAATTTATTCTTAAAAATTTTAATTATTTACCTACATATCTTAGAAACAGAATCTTTATCAGAGAAATTGTGGTGGAGATTCTTCCCACAGCTTCCTTATTCTCTTTTAATTGTAACTTTATTGGATTTTTATGCAATATCTATTTTGTATAATAAAAATTGATCATTTAATGATAACACATGCAAATTATATATTTGTTTTTTGAATCATTCTATATTTCTAAGTTATATACACGTTGGAAGTCTATTTGTATACAGTGTGTGATGTATATTTACATTTCTTTCTACTACATTAGATTTCAGTTTTCCCACAGTTTTCTTTTTTTCTTCAAAAGTGGAGAAAATTCTCAAAGAATTCTTCTATGATTCATCAATAACACAAGTGCTATACTGTTTTGCTTTTCTGTATTGTTCTGCATTATTCTGATCAATTTCTCTATTTCTTAATGAGGAGTAAATTATTTTCTCTATTACTGTTTTGTAGTATTGTTTGAGACATGGTTCTTTTCGTAACCTTAAATCCTATTAAGAATGTATATATTTTTTATTTATGTTATTTGATGTTTTGAATATCCAAATTAATATTTTTCTTTTTTTTATTTTAACAGTCATTTAGTAGTATGTTTGCTATGTCACTGAATAATATTCTAATTTAGACATTATTTTTATTTATTGGTTAATATTATCCTTAAGTAACTAACATTTCTCTTTTTATATCACTTATTTACTTAAACACTTTTATGGTCCTATTACTATGGATTCTCTATATGTCTTAGCAAGTAGATTCTAAAGTAATGTATACATTTCTGTAGATTTTTAAAACTGCGAGTTTTATTTTTATCTCTATCTGCAATATTTAGCTGTTATGTACAAATATTCTCATGATTTATGATCCTGAATTTTATGTCCTGAAGCATTTCTGAAATTGTTATTTGTGTCAATAACATTATTATACTGACTTAATATGGCATTCTAAGAAACCATCATATCAGCAACAATAGTGTTATTTTTGTTTCTTGTTTGTCTCTATATAATGCTATGTCTTTTGTCTTATCTCTTTATCATTGATCACCTTGCTATAAAAATAGAACAATAGTGTAATGGATATCTTTAAATTGGTCATGACCTTATTGGAAATCTCTGGTTTAGATCCATTTCAGGTTTAACACGTTTGAAGGTTTAGTTACCTATTACTAAATTACAAGAAAGAAGCAATAATTCTTATAATTCTAAAACTTTTTTTGGCAAGTTTATGGAGTTAAGTGATTTGCCCAAAGTCACACAAGTAAACAATTATTGTGTCTGAGGCTGTACTTGAAGTCAGGTCCTCCTGACTTCTAGACTATTGCTCTGTCCACTGTGCCACCTAGTTGCCCCAACTTTAATTCTTTTAATGAAAACAGATTCTATATCTTGTGAAATATTTTTTTCATGTACTAATGCATATCATCATTTGGATTTTGTATAGTTTTTTATTGAGTTTTAATAAAATTTTCAATATTTTTTATGTATCCAACCCAATCATTGTATATAATCTTATCTTTGTTCAATGTTCTTATTGTTAGGAATCATTCTAGTTAATATTGTTGTTATTTACAATTGCTCATCAATGTCCATTAATAATAATGGTCTATATTATTATATCTCTGTTTTGACTCTTGTTGGCTTAGGAACCAAGACCATATTTATACCAAAGAAGGAATTTTTTGGAAACACTTATATTCCTAACCTTTCTTTTTTTAATAAAGATTTTATTTATTTATTTAGAATTTTACAATTTTTCTCTTAATCTTGCTTCCCTCCCCTCAACCCATGCAGAAGGCAGTCTGTTAGTCTGTACATTCTTCCACTGTAAACCTTGATCTAAGTTGAATGTAATGAGAGAGAAATATTCTTAAGAAGAAAAATAAAGTATAAAAAAATGGCAAAATTACATAATAAGATTATGATTTTTTAATTAAAGCTAATAGTTTTGGGTCTTTGTTCAGTACCCCAAAATTGTGCCTGATTATTGCACTAATAGAATGAGCAAGTTCATTAAGGGTGATCATCACTCCCATGTTGTTGTTAGTGTATACAGTGTTGTTCTGGGTTTGCTCATCTTGCTCAGCATCAGTTTATGCTTCCCTGGCTTCCCTGAATTCCTATTTCTAATAGAATTGTGTTCCATCACATACATATACCACAGTAGGTAGTTAATCTCCTTTTCAAGTGAATGAGCTCTGCTGCACATGCCTGAATGTGAGGGGTGGGGGTGGGGTGGGGGTGTTATTTATTCTGTCAGAAGAGTTCTAAGCTTAAAGTAGGGAGTTCAGGGCCCCTAGTGGGTCAATGTCCAGCCATGTTCTGCAACTCTGTGCTAGAACTTGCCCTCCAACCCTGCTGGGACTCACCAGAACTCCATTCCCACAGCCAAAGATTCTGTGGCTAAAGTTGGTCCTCAGACCAACCACTAACCAAATCCTCCATGCCTAAGACTGATCCTCTGGCTTCACCCTGCCTCCTGCTAGTTATCTGCTCTCTGCTCCCATTTCACCCATGTTCCCTTGAGACAGACCTTTTGGTAGATATTCTCCTAGCTTCTCTTTCTGGATTTTGTAGATTGGATTTCTGTTAAAAGGTTTCTTCCATGTTATTTTTGAGGGGAAACCAGGAGACCTTAGCACAGTGCCTGTCTTCTCTCTGCCATCTTGGCCAGAAGTTCTCTATTTGACCAGAAGTCCTCTCATTTTCCTAACTTTTCAAACATTTTATATAATATTAGAATTAATTCTGCTTTAAAAGGTTGATAGAATTTAATGGATTTCTGTTAAAATTATATATACAATATAATTATATTATAATTATATTATATAATTATATTATATTATAATTATATTTACTATGTGATTAAAATTACATATATATATAATGATGCATGCTTTTGTTTTCTTTTATAATTTTGACATTTTATGAGACATTATAAAAAGTATCTACTTCTCCTGTTATTCTAAGTTTATCTGCATAGGAAAAAAATACCTCTTAAATTTACATCATTAGGACATTAAGACTGATAAGACAGTTATTGATGAAATGCTTCTGAATTTGGAATCTTAGCATTGTGTCTCCCCATTAGCTTTTTCCATTTTTTAAAATTTTATTTTATTTAAAGCAATGGAATTAAGTGATTTATACAAGGTTACACAACTAGGCAATTATTAAGTATCTGCATCTGGATTTAAAGTCAGGTCCTCCTGATTCCAGGGCCAGTATTTTATTCACTGTGCCACCTAGCTGCCCCTCCCTATTATTTTTATTTATGTTTGCAATCATATGTAAAGATAATTTTCAACATTATTTTTGTTTAGTTTTCTCCCACCTAGGCTTCCCTCACCCCATCCTTGGATAGCAAGTAATCTAATGTAGGCTAGACATGTACAATAATATTACTGTGAAAGAAAACTCAGAAAAAAAGGGAAAAACCATGATAAGAATAAAGCAAAATGCCATTTTAAAAAGTGAAGTTGGTATGCTTTTATCTGCATTTAGACCCCAAAGTTTTTTCTCTGAATATGGATAATATTTTCTATTACAAATTTGGAATTGTCTTTGATAACTGTTTTTCTAAGAAGAGCTAAATCTGTCATGGCTACATCATACAATGTTGTTGGCATTGTGTACAAGTTTTCCTGGTTATGTTTACTTTACTCGCCATCAGTTCATGTAAGTCCAAGTTTTTCTGAAAATTTCTTGCTCATTATTTTTCAAATAGTATTTATGTTCCATTATATTCATATACTGGGACTTGTTTAGTCATTCCCCAATTGTTGGTTAAAATAATCATGCATGTTTTATAATTATATATAATTATGATAATAAATAATTAATTCATCATATTTGTCTGTTCTTCTCCCTTCTTAGTTCCTGCCTTACTTTGAGAACTTTTTAAAGATTTATTCAAATTATTTTTAAAATATTGGACTAATTTCTCTATATTTAGTGTTTCTAACCATGATTTTTTGATATTTCATAAATATTTATTCATATATTTTAGATCGTTATCCATATTGGCATGAAATTGAATAAAATATTTCCTTTTTTATTTCTTCATTGGTTATCAATTTCCCTTTTTTCATTTTTTTTGTTATGGTCAATTCTTCTTAATTTTTTCATGATCAAGAATCCCTATAGATCTCCTTTTTTCTTTCTTTATTTAAGGATTCCATAACAGTGTGGACATAATTCATCAGTTGCAAATGAATAAGAGAAAAGGAGCTTTAGGTCATAAATTAATTCAACCTGTAAGGGTTGGGAGTCTATTTTAAGCTACTTTGGAGAAAAGTTAGTAGAGAAAGAAAACTAGTTGGTTATCAGAATCAGAAAAAAATTATTTAATCTATGATAGTTGCAGGATTGGTGGAGAAAGAGAATTACTTTTTCACTTGAGAAGTACAATTTACTGAAAAGCAGTTTAACCAGATAGCATTTATAACTTTAAGTAGTAAAATTTACCTTTATCAGTTAGTATTGTTATCTCTAGGACAAGTTAAAGAAATAAACCTCTACTTAATTACCTATATCAGTTAAGGTTGATAACTACAGTCTAGACACCTCTAATTAATTAGTCAGCAATTACCATGAGGCTTCTTTAGCAAAAGTTCAGTATTAGTTACTTAAATTAGGGCAAGGGTAATTAGCTATACATTTCATCAGTAATGGGTAGAGCCACAGAAAATGTAGGATATTGAGGATGAGTTAGTCAATCTATTATAAAATAAATTAATCAACAACAAGTAATCATTAAACATTTTCTAACATACTGTGTTAAGTACTGCGAATACAAAGAAAACTGGAAATAATCCCTAAATTCCAGAGTCAGAAAATATGTATTTTCTAAGATAAGTACCTATTAAATATGAGTGTTAAGTTCACTTAATTACTGTCTAATTAGTCAATTTGCTAATTGTTTTGCTAAACTGAAATTTTTTTTCCAAGAGGGATATACGTAATATGTGTATATGTGTGTGTATATGTGTCCATATGTATATGTATTTATGTCTATTTATTTTTTAACAAACATTTAACCAAAGAAGTAAACTCAAATAAACTGCCTTGGATTTGCCAATTAACTTAGTTTCCTACTTAGAACGTTAAAGAATGAATCTATGATCCAAATGATATATAAAGAATGGGTGGAAGGTTACTTGGAAATGAAGGTATTAGTTACTGCTTCCAAAAGTCAACCTGGTAGAGTCAGCATTATGTTGCTGCAGTTCTCTCATATTCGCCTTCAAATAACTGTAATAGTAGCTCAGAGCAAGACTTGGAGCAGCAGAACCAGCAAGGGGAGAGGGCAAAAATAGCTTTTAGTTAGTAAACGTGGAGGAACCATTGAAAACTTAGTTCATTGTGGGGAGGAGCAAGGGAGCACAGTCAAAAATGAGAAGCATTCCAGCAAGCCAGTAGCAAGCACACCATAGCAAGGATTCAGAGATCCAGAGTCACCCCTCTCCCACAAAAATATAACACCTCAAGAGAACTAAAGTAAAAGAAAGAGAAAAAAATTTGTTTCAGTTTTTGTTCTGATGCTATCAGCTCTGTCTCTGGGATAGATCACATTCTTTATCATAAGTCCATCACTTCCGGCCAAGATGGCAGAGAGAAGACAGGCACAGTTCTAAAGTCTCCTGATCTCTTCCCCATCTATCACATGAAACAAACCTCTTAAAAGAAATCTGACCCACAAAATCCAGAAAGAAAAGCATTGTGTCTCCAGTTTGAAGTCCAAATTTTCATCAGGAAAATTTGGAAGTCTCCTATTTCGTTAAATTTCCATCTTTTGCCCTGGAAGAGAAGGTACAGTTTTGCCAGAGCATGACTTCAATTCGTGGCTGCATTCCAAGTTCTCTAGCTTTTCAGAATATCACATTCCAGCCTTGTTAATCCCTTAATGTTGATGCTGACAAGTCCTGTGTATTCCTTACTGTGGCTCCTTGGTATCTAAATTGCTTCTTTCTGGCTGCTTTTAGGGTTTTCTCTTTTATCTGATAATTCTGGAATTTGGCCACAATATTGCTTGGCATTTTTATTTTGGCATCCCTTTCCAGAGGGGATCCATGTATTCTTTCACTAATTATTTTGCCTCTTGTTCCATGATATCAGGGCAATTTTCTACCACGAAATCCTCTAATATTAATTCCAGGCTTTTTATGTCCTCAATGTTTTCAGGAAGACCAATAATTCTTGGTACCTATTAGGAACATATTGATCTATTCTTGAGATCAATGGTATTTTATGTTTTCTTCTTTTTTTTGATTCTTTGGTTTTGTTGAACAGACTCTTGTCTCAAGAAGTCATTAGTTTTCACAGATTGCATTCTATTTTTCAGGAAAAAATTTTCTTCATTTACCTTTTGCAACTCTTTTTCCAACTGGTCAATTCAGATTTTGAAAGAATTATTTTCTTTTTGAATTTGTCTAATTGCATTTTACAAGGATTTGTTTTCTTTTTTGCAAGGTCTTAATCTTTTCTTGGCTTCTTTTCCCAAATTTTCCAATGGATTTTTCATCTCCTTCCTGATTTCTTCAAGGAAGTCTTTCTGTGCTGGAGACCAAATAATCTTCTCCTCAGAGGTTCTAGGTCTCTCTGAGTTAAAGTCTTTTCCTTCTAGGAAATTTTCTATGGGTCCTCCTTTTTAATGACCTTTCTTAATTTTCCTAAAATCTTGTGTTGGTGCAGCTTATGGTCATCAGAGGTTTGGTGATGGGATCCCAAGAGGCTTTACTCACTGGATTTAGTAACTCCAAGTGGACTAGTCAGTAGGTTGTATTGGTTGCTTTCTCTAGGGAGTAAGTGAGCTTCATTTGAGTCTCTCTCCCTTGACCTGGAGGGTGTGGCTGAAGCTGCTGAATACTTTTATCTTTGAACAATGATGGGTTATGCCCTGAGGCCTGGTAATTATTTTCCCTATTTACAATTGAGGGAGTGTTACTGCTCACACCTGAACCTGGGGTAGAGGTGGGCTGTAATTGTGTTTATTTAGGGAAGAGGCTTCAGTTCTGGGTTCCTTCAGACCTAAGGAGCTCAGGAATTGAACAACTCTTCCACACTCTAAGTGACCCTACAGCCCTGCCAGTAAGCCCCAGAACATCAGTCCCACAATCAATTCCTCTGCTCCCCAGTTGGTTTTCAGATTGTGGCTCTTCCCAGGCTAGTCCTGCTCTCAGACTTTTACCATGTCCTATCCTCCTGGCAGAGTCTCAGCTTTCTGAACCCGGGTCACCCAGGATCCCAGAAGTCAAACTTTGAGGTAGATGTTCTCCTCCTATCTTCACTTTCTGTGTTTTGTTGATTGGATTTCTGTTAAGAGGTTTATTTAATATTATATATGAAAAGTTCAGGAAACCTTAGCACAATGTCTGCTTTCTCTCCATCATCTTTTCCAGAAGTCCTAAAAGTAGATTTTTCTTGAGACTTTTGGAATCTCATCTTTTTGCTTGTTAAGTGAGGAAATATGTTTTTGAATGCATTTTTTCCTAACTCTAATCCCAGGACTTTGTCCATTGCAAAGCATTGAATGGCATATTTTAGCTGCCCATTAGAAATATTTCCACCAAGATCAGGAACAAAGGAAGAATATATGTTCATTATAATTTGAAACATTCCTGCAAATGTTTGCTAAAGTAATTTGATAACAGAAAAAATTTTTAAATTTAGTTACAGGAGGAAAAATTGTCTTTATGTATGTCTGAACACATTTTGCTTAAAGAACCTAGAGTCAAAGAGTTATTATTCATTAAAATTTAATAATGATATAAAGGTAACAGGACTTTTAGAAATCTTTCTTCATATTGCTAAAATGCTATCTTTACA
Organism: Macrotis lagotis; assembly: GCF_037893015.1. NCBI lineage: Eukaryota > Metazoa > Chordata > Mammalia > Peramelemorphia > Peramelidae > Macrotis > Macrotis lagotis. Next base: position 193,786,083 of record NC_133664.1, on the reverse strand, counting down.
ATGCTAAAAAAGAGAAGGAAAAGAGAATATGAATTTTATTTAGAATATATTGAAATTTTACTAAATAATCTGGAAGTTAATTTATAAAGAAAAAGATAGAATATATAGAATTACAAAAATATATTCTCTGGAAAAATGAAGGAAAACTATTTTAAATTATTTTTTGTCTACATTCCAAAAATTTTTTAAATTACAATACTACCTTCAATAATTTATTCATTTGCAAAATGTCCATCTAAATAACAAAAATCTAAACAAAACAATGAGTTGTAATTGAAGGAAATGGCTAAAAATTTCAAAAGAAATTATTAAAATATGAAACAATAAATAATGTTTAAAATTATTAACACTAAATCCATTTTACAAAGAATCAAAACAATTAGGTAATAGTTTAAAAATAGAATAGCAAAAAAATGTAACAATCTAACCAAATCTACCTTAGAAACAAATAGAGAGGCAGAGTGATAAATAGATTCAATATACAATTTACTCAGGAAATGATATTCTGAACAAGAATAACTGCAAAAGAAATTTAGAGGAAAAGTTTAATTAGAACTTTAAATAAATTATAATAAAAATCTGCAAATTGATATTTGTAGTAGACTGTAGCTGATAAGATGAATCTAAGAACAAAGTGAAGCATTCATATTTAACAGTTAATAAAATTAATTGCTCTTAGAGTAAATGAAGAATATTAACCAATTATAAATGGAAAGAACATTCCATTGATTGAATCAGAAGTTTAAGAGAAAGAGTTAGAATTGCTTGGGGCCTTTTATGGTCAGAACATGAGTGAACCATTTCAATATCCTTAACTTTAGTATTCAGAGACAATGAAGTCTCAGTGATATATGTAATTATTTTCTATGTCTAAGTCTCACTGATATCTCTAAATTTCAATCATTTACTTCTGTCTGTCTCACTTCAAAAAAAATTTTCAGAGGTTTTTTCAAAAACCATCTTCTTAATTATGTCTTACACAAAGCTATATTCTGTCATTTTCCCCATGATAAACAGAATTACTATAAGTAATTCTTGTAGATAATGGTGCTTTTTCTCTTTCTTTTATCTCTTAAATATATATATATATATATATATGTGTGTGTATGTATAAATCAAAGGCGATGTGCATATTATATGGACCTAGTTAAAAATTGCTTCCTAAAAGAGCTAGATGAGATCATAGTTTAACCAAGAGTGCATTAATATGCCTCCTTTTCCACAACGCCATCATTTAGAATATTCTTTTTTTCAATTTTGCCCTATCTAAATGTCATGAAACAAAACAGTTATTTTATTTTTTAATTATTAATTTTAGCATATTTTCATGAGTATTCATAGCTTTGATTCTTTCCTCTGCTTTTTCATATTTTTATCCCTTTTATCAATTGGGTATGACTTTTTATTCTTTTTTTCAGGGGGCTGATTTTTAATATTGCTCAATAAGCCAACATACAGATTTTGGAAAATAATTATATAGTTATTATAAGAAAAAATATTTTAATGACTATAAGAGTCACTGAAGCATTGTAAAAAATAAATACTGTTTTACCTGAGACAGCAGCACATGGATGAATTCTTAAGGTATCTTAGTGGGTTAGATGTTTGACACACTGAACCTACTAAGTTTAGTGCCTGAATATTCCATTTGTTCTCATACCAGATGGCCTGCAGTTTCATCATTTGGCTAAGAAAATGACTTTAATTCATTGTTCTAAAGCATAACTGATAACACCAAGAATTAGGGCTAGATTCTTGAATGAAATTTATTCTTAAAAATTTTAATTATTTACCTACATATCTTAGAAACAGAATCTTTATCAGAGAAATTGTGGTGGAGATTCTTCCCACAGCTTCCTTATTCTCTTTTAATTGTAACTTTATTAGATTTTTATGCAATATCTATTTTGTATAATAAAAATTGATCATTTAATGATAACACATGCAAATTATATATTTGTTTTTTGAATCATTCTATATTTCTAAGTTATATACACGTTGGAAGTCTATTTGTATACAGTGTGTGATGTATATTTACATTTCTTTCTACTACATTAGATTTCAGTTTTCCCACAGTTTTCTTTTTTTCTTCAAAAGTAGAGAAAATTCTCAAAGAATTCTTCTATGATTCATCAATAACACAAGTGCTATACTGTTTTGCTTTTCTGTATTGTTCTGCATTATTCTGATCAATTTCTCTATTTCTTAATGAGGAGTAAATTATTTTCTCTATTGCTGTTTTGTAGTATTGTTTGAGACATGGTTCTTTTCGTAACCTTAAATCCTATTAAGAATGTATATATTTTTTATTTATGTTATTTGATGTTTTGAATATCCAAATTAATATTTTTCTTTTTTTTATTTTAACAGTCATTTAGTAGTATGTTTGCTATGTCACTGAATAATATTCTAATTTAGACATTATTTTTATTTATTGGTTAATATTATCCTTAAGTAACTAACATTTCTCTTTTTATATCACTTATTTACTTAAACACTTTTATGGTCCTATTACTATGGATTCTCTATATGTCTTAGCAAGTAGATTCTAAAGTAATGTATACATTTCTGTAGATTTTTAAAACTGCGAGTTTTATTTTTATCTCTATCTGCAATATTTAGCTGTTATGTACAAATATTCTCATGATTTATGATCCTGAATTTTATGTCCTGAAGCATTTCTGAAATTGTTATTTGTGTCAATAACATTATTATACTGACTTAATATGGCATTCTAAGAAACCATCATATCAGCAACAATAGTGTTATTTTTGTTTCTTGTTTGTCTCTATATAATGCTATGTCTTTTGTCTTATCTCTTTATCATTGATCACCTTGCTATAAAAATAGAACAATAGTGTAATGGATATCTTTAAATTGGTCATGACCTTATTGGAAATCTCTGGTTTAGATCCATTTCAGGTTTAACACGTTTGAAGGTTTAGTTACCTATTACTAAATTACAAGAAAGAAGCAATAATTCTTATAATTCTAAAACTTTTTTTGGCAAGTTTATGGAGTTAAGTGATTTGCCCAAAGTCACACAAGTAAACAATTATTGTGTCTGAGGCTGTACTTGAAGTCAGGTCCTCCTGACTTCTAGACTATTGCTCTGTCCACTGTGCCACCTAGTTACCCCAACTTTAATTCTTTTAATGAAAACAGATTCTATATCTTGTGAAATATTTTTTTCATGTACTAATGCATATCATCATTTGGATTTTGTATAGTTTTTTATTGAGTTTTAATAAAATTTTCAATATTTTTTATGTATCCAACCCAATCATTGTATATAATCTTATCTTTGTTCAATGTTCTTATTGTTAGGAATCATTCTAGTTAATATTGTTGTTATTTACAATTGCTCATCAATGTCCATTAATAATAATGGTCTATATTATTATATCTCTGTTTTGACTCTTGTTGGCTTAGGAACCAAGACCATATTTATACCAAAGAAGGAATTTTTTGGAAACACTTATATTCCTAACCTTTCTTTTTTTAATAAAGATTTTATTTATTTATTTAGAATTTTACAATTTTTCTCTTAATCTTGCTTCCCTCCCCTCAACCCATGCAGAAGGCAGTCTGTTAGTCTGTACATTCTTCCACTGTAAACCTTGATCTAAGTTGAATGTAATGAGAGAGAAATATTCTTAAGAAGAAAAATAAAGTATAAAAAGATGGCAAAATTACATAATAAATAATTTTTTAATTAAAGCTAATAGTTTTGGGTCTTTGTTCAGTACCCCAAAATTGTGCCTGATTATTGCACTAATAGAATGAGCAAGTTCATTAAGGGTGATCATCACTCCCATGTTGTTGTTAGTGTATACAATGTTGTTCTGGGTTTGCTCATCTTGCTCAGCATCAGTTTATGCTTCCCTGGCTTCCCTGAATTCCTATTTCTAATAGAATTGTGTTCCATCACATACATATACCACAGTAGGTAGTTAATCTCCTTTTCAAGTGAATGAGCTCTGCTGCACATGCCTGAATGTGAGGGGTGGGGGTGGGGTGGGGGTGTTATTTATTCTGTCAGAAGAGTTCTAAGCTTAAAGTAGGGAGTTCAGGGCCCCTAGTGGGTCAATGTCCAGCCATGTTCTGCAACTCTGTGCTAGAACTTGCCCTCCAACCCTGCTGGGACTCACCAGAACTCCATTCCCACAGCCAAAGATTCTGTGGCTAAAGTTGGTCCTCAGACCAACCACTAACCAAATCCTCCATGCCTAAGACTGATCCTCTGGCTTCACCCTGCCTCCTGCTAGTTATCTGCTCTCTGCTCCCATTTCACCCATGTTCCCTTGAGACAGACCTTTTGGTAGATATTCTCCTAGCTTCTCTTTCTGGATTTTGTAGACTGGATTTCTGTTAAAAGGTTTCTTCCATGTTATTTTTGAGGGGAAACCAGGAGACCTTAGCACAGTGCCTGTCTTCTCTCTGCCATCTTGGCCAGAAGTTCTCTATTTGACCAGAAGTCCTCTCATTTTCCTAACTTTTCAAACATTTTATATAATATTAGAATTAATTCTGCTTTAAAAGGTTGATAGAATTTAATGGATTTCTGTTAAAATTATATATACAATATAATTATATTATAATTATATTATATAATTATATTATATTATAATTATATTTACTATGTGATTAAAATTACATATATATATAATGATGCATGCTTTTGTTTTCTTTTATAATTTTGACATTTTATGAGACATTATAAAAAGTATCTACTTCTCCTGTTATTCTAAGTTTATCTGCATAGGAAAAAAATACCTCTTAAATTTACATCATTAGGACATTAAGACTGATAAGACAGTTATTGATGAAATGCTTCTGAATTTGGAATCTTAGCATTGTGTCTCCCCATTAGCTTTTTCCATTTTTTAAAATTTTATTTTATTTAAAGCAATGGAATTAAGTGATTTATACAAGGTTACACAACTAGGCAATTATTAAGTATCTGCATCTGGATTTAAAGTCAGGTCCTCCTGATTCCAGGGCCAGTATTTTATTCACTGTGCCACCTAGCTGCCCCTCCCTATTATTTTTATTTATGTTTGCAATCATATGTAAAGATAATTTTCAACATTATTTTTGTTTAGTTTTCTCCCACCTAGGCTTCCCTCACCCCATCCTTGGATAGCAAGTAATCTAATGTAGGCTAGACATGTACAATAATATTACTGTGAAAGAAAACTCAGAAAAAAAGGGAAAAACCATGATAAGAATAAAGCAAAATGCCATTTTAAAAAGTGAAGTTGGTATGCTTTTATCTGCATTTAGACCCCAAAGTTTTTTCTCTGAATATGGATAATATTTTCTATTACAAATTTGGAATTGTCTTTGATAACTGTTTTTCTAAGAAGAGCTAAATCTGTCATGGCTACATCATACAATGTTGTTGGCATTGTGTACAAGTTTTCCTGGTTATGTTTACTTTACTCGCCATCAGTTCATGTAAGTCCAAGTTTTTCTGAAAATTTCTTGCTCATTATTTTTCAAATAGTATTTATGTTCCATTATATTCATATACTGGGACTTGTTTAGTCATTCCCCAATTGTTGGTTAAAATAATCATGCATGTTTTATAATTATATATAATTATGATAATAAATAATTAATTCATCATATTTGTCTGTTCTTCTCCCTTCTTAGTTCCTGCCTTACTTTGAGAACTTTTTAAAGATTTATTCAAATTATTTTTAAAATATTGGACTAATTTCTCTATATTTAGTGTTTCTAACCATGATTTTTTGATATTTCATAAATATTTATTCATATATTTTAGATCGTTATCCATATTGGCATGAAATTGAATAAAATATTTCCTTTTTTATTTCTTCATTGGTTATCAATTTCCCTTTTTTCATTTTTTTTGTTATGGTCAATTCTTCTTAATTTTTTCATGATCAAGAATCCCTATAGATCTCCTTTTTTCTTTCTTTATTTAAGGATTCCATAACAGTGTGGACATAATTCATCAGTTGCAAATGAATAAGAGAAAAGGAGCTTTAGGTCATAAATTAATTCAACCTGTAAGGGTTGGGAGTCTATTTTAAGCTACTTTGGAGAAAAGTTAGTAGAGAAAGAAAACTAGTTGGTTATCAGAATCAGAAAAAAATTATTTAATCTATGATAGTTGCAGGATTGGTGGAGAAAGAGAATTACTTTTTCACTTGAGAAGTACAATTTACTGAAAAGCAGTTTAACCAGATAGCATTTATAACTTTAAGTAGTAAAATTTACCTTTATCAGTTAGTATTGTTATCTCTAGGACAAGTTAAAGAAATAAACCTCTACTTAATTACCTATATCAGTTAAGGTTGATAACTACAGTCTAGACACCTCTAATTAATTAGTCAGCAATTACCATGAGGCTTCTTTAGCAAAAGTTCAGTATTAGTTACTTAAATTAGGGCAAGGGTAATTAGCTATACATTTCATCAGTAATGGGTAGAGCCACAGAAAATGTAGGATATTGAGGATGAGTTAGTCAATCTATTATAAAATAAATTAATCAACAACAAGTAATCATTAAACATTTTCTAACATACTGTGTTAAGTACTGCGAATACAAAGAAAACTGGAAATAATCCCTAAATTCCAGAGTCAGAAAATATGTATTTTCTAAGATAAGTACCTATTAAATATGAGTGTTAAGTTCACTTAATTACTGTCTAATTAGTCAATTTGCTAATTGTTTTGCTAAACTGAAATTTTTTTTCCAAGAGGGATATACGTAATATGTGTATATGTGTGTGTATATGTGTCCATATGTATATGTATTTATGTCTATTTATTTTTTAACAAACATTTAACCAAAGAAGTAAACTCAAATAAACTGCCTTGGATTTGCCAATTAACTTAGTTTCCTACTTAGAACGTTAAAGAATGAATCTATGATCCAAATGATATATAAAGAATGGGTGGAAGGTTACTTGGAAATGAAGGTATTAGTTACTGCTTCCAAAAGTCAACCTGGTAGAGTCAGCATTATGTTGCTGCAGTTCTCTCATATTCGCCTTCAAATAACTGTAATAGTAGCTCAGAGCAAGACTTGGAGCAGCAGAACCAGCAAGGGGAGAGGGCAAAAATAGCTTTTAGTTAGTAAACGTGGAGGAACCATTGAAAACTTAGTTCATTGTGGGGAGGAGCAAGGGAGCACAGTCAAAAATGAGAAGCATTCCAGCAAGCCAGTAGCAAGCACACCATAGCAAGGATTCAGAGATCCAGAGTCACCCCTCTCCCACAAAAATATAACACCTCAAGAGAACTAAAGTAAAAGAAAGAGAAAAAAATTTGTTTCAGTTTTTGTTCTGATGCTATCAGCTCTGTCTCTGGGATAGATCACATTCTTTATCATAAGTCCATCACTTCCGGCCAAGATGGCAGAGAGAAGACAGGCACAGTTCTAAAGTCTCCTGATCTCTTCCCCATCTATCACATGAAACCAACCTCTTAAAAGAAATCTGAACCACAAAATCCAGAAAGAAAAGCCAGGAGAAAGAACATCTACCTCAGGATTTGTCACCCTCAGCAGCTTTGGCTGAATTCGGGCTGGTGAGTCTGGGCTCAGAGGGAGGATCAGCCCCAGATCAGCAAGATTAACAGCTGAATTGGAACCGGGAGTCCGAGGGCCTGAGAGCCTGACCTGCTGGATCAGAGGTGGGGCTGGACGAAAGGGGCTTGGGTCTGCAGGGAAGCAGAGGCGCTGGTGTTGGTGCTGTCCCCCTGGAGCATAGGAGACCAGGCTGGGAGAAGAGTTCTGGTGTAGGAGAGCTGCAGACACCATCCCTAGGCTCCTTGGGTCTGAGAAACTCCATTGGACACAGGCCTTTTCCCAAACAAATGCAAACTACTTCTGCCTTAGGCACAGGTGTGTGAGCAGAAGAACCAGCCCAGCTGAGGAATCACCTCAGGGCAGGGAAAAGCCCACCATTGATTGAAGGCAAAAGAATTCAATAGTTGCAACTCCTCCCTTCAGGCTAAGGGTGAAGGCCTCCCAACCAAGGTCACAGACACTCCAGAGAGGTCAACAAGCACTTCCTACTGGCCAGACAGAGAAACTGCACTCAGTAAAGCTTTTAGCGATTCCCAAGCCCAGGAGAACCAGCCCCGCCCCCCCCCCCCCCCCCAACTCAAGGTCTTAGCACAATGAAGAAGGGTCAATGGAAAGGTGGATCCATAGAAAAATTGCTGGAAGGGAAAGACCCCAACTCAGAGAGACCTGGAACCTCTGAGGAGAATACAATCTGGTCTCCAGCACAGAAAGACTTCCTTGAAGAAATAAGGAAGGAGCTTAAAAATTTGGGAGAGGCAATTAATACCTTGTAACAAGAAAACAAAACCTTACAGAGTACAATTGGACAAACACAAAAGGAGAATAAATCTCTCAGATCATCAGTAGGACAATTACAAAATGAGAATAATTCTCTCAGATCCTCAAATGAGCAAATGCAAAAAGAAATTAATTCTCTCAAAACCTCAATTGGTCAAATGGAAAGCTCTTTCAAAAGCAGAATTGACTAATTAGAAAAGGAGTTACAAAAGGTTAATAAAGAAAACTCCTCCCCCCCAAAAAATAATGGAGTCTACAGAAACTAATGATTCTATGAGACAGCAAGAGTCAGTTAAAAAAATTCAAAAAATAGAAAAAATAGAAGCAAATGTAAAATACCTCATTAACAAAACCACTGACCTCCAGAATAGATCGAGGAGGGGCAACCTGAATATTATAGTACTTCCTGAAATCATTGAAGAGAAAAAAAACCTGGACTTAATATTACAGCATCTAGTGATAGAAAACTGCCCTGATATCATGGAATCGGAGGGCAAAGTAGTTATTGAAAGAGTACATCGATCCCCACCAGAAAAAGATACTAAAAAGAAAACACAAAGGAATGTTGTGGCCAAACTGCAGAACTATCAGATGAAAGAGAAAATCCTGCAAGCAGCCACAAACACTTCACATATCAAGGAGCCACAGTAAGGATCATGCAGGACCTGGCTGCATCAACTATAAGGGATCAAAGGGCCTGGAATGAGATATTTCGAAGAGCACGGGAGCTTGGAACGTAGCCAAGAACCTACTTTCCTGCAAAGCTGAGGTTTCTCTTCCAGGGAAAAAGATGGACATTTAATGAAATGGAAGGATTCCAAAAAATTTTGATGGAAAACCCAGAGCTAAACAGAAAACTTGGGCATCAAAGAGGAGGTTCAAAAGACACATGAAAAGGTAAAAAAAAAAAGGGGGGGGAAATGGGTGGTAAAAGAAAAAAAATGCAATCCAATAAGTTCAAACTGGCTATATCCCAGCATAGGTGGGGGGGGGATTCTCATAAACCTTGAGAAATGTAACTCTAACAGAGAGAATACACCTAGCCAGAAATGATGGACATTCATGACCTATCCATGAGACTACTATCTAATGGGATGTAACTGGCTTTAACCCCACTTGGCAGAAAGACTCTAATAACTCTCAGGAATTTTGATTCTATTTGATAGAATATACAGAACTAGAAGGGACAGACACTCAGAATTTTCTATGACTTAGATAGAATGATCTAAAAAAATACTAGCTCCCTAAAAAGGGGGACAATGAAAGAGACAGGAGGAGGGAGGGGACTGAATGGGGTAAATCTCATTACACTAAGAGGTACAAAAAACCTATGGTAATTGTGGGGAAGAAAGGAGCAGAGGAGAAACACCTGAGTCTTCTTCTCATCAGACTTGGCTTAAAGTCAACCTACACATACTCAGTTAACTTATAAAACATCTAACCTTTCAAGTATTAAAAGGGGAGAAGGGGAGGGGGGGACGGAGAAAGGGAAGGGGAGTGGGAGAAATAAGGGTAAATAACAAAAGGAAGGAAAGGGGAAAACGGAAAGGGGAAAGAAAGGGGAGGGTGTGATATAGCAGGACAAACACACTGAAGGGCCTGAAGGGGGTGGTTTTCAGAAAAAAAAAAGACTGGGGAATATGGATAAAAGGGGGGGGAAAGGAGGAAAAATACAAACAGAGGGAAGATAGCATGGAGGGCAAGAAAGAATTAGTAATCATAACCTTGAATGTGAATGGGATAAACTCTCCCTTAGAATGTAAGCAAGTAGCAGAGTGGATTAAAAACCAGAATCCTACAATATGCTGTGTACAAGAAACTCATTTCAAGCAGAGAGATACATATGAATCAAGGTGAAAGGTTGGAGCAAAATATATTTTGCTTCAGCTGAAGTAAAAAAAAGGAGGGGTAGCAATCCTTATCTCAGACAAAGCAGCAGCAAAAATAGATAGCATTAAAAGAGATAAGGAAGGAAACATTATCCTTGTAAAAGGTACCACAGACAATAAAGTCATTTCAGTATTGAATATGTATGCACCCAGTGGGACAGCACCCAAATTCTTCGGGGAGAAGCTGAAAGAACTACAGGAAGACATAGACAGAAAAACTCTACTAGTGGGAGACCACAACCTCCTGCTATGAGATCTACATAAATCAAATCATAAAACAAAAAAGAAAGAAATTACGGAGGTAAATAGATTGTTAGAAAAATTAGATATGGTAGACTTATGGAGGAAACTGAATGGGGATAGAAAGGAATATACCTTTTTCACTGCAGTACATGGAACTTATACAAAAACTGACCATGTACTAGGACATAAAAACCTAATGATCGAATGCAGAAAGACAGAAATAGCGAATACATGTTTCTCAGATCACAATGCAATAAAAGTCATATGCAATACTGGGCCAAGGAGATATAGACCCAGAACATATTGTAAACTAAATAACTTCATTTTAAAAATGAGTGGACCAAAAAACAAATGATAGCAAGAATTAATCATTTTATCCTAGATAATGATAATAATGAAACAACATACCAAAACCTATGGGATTCATTCAAAGCAACTCTCAAGGGATATATTATAGCTCTAAATGCTTATATGAATAAATTGGAAAAAGAGTAAATCAATGAGCTAAACATGTAACTAAAACAATTAGCGAAAGCACAAATCAAATATCCCCAATCAAATACCAAATTAGAAATTCTAAAAATTAAAGGGGAAATTAATGAAATAGAAAGCAAAAAAACTATTGAATTAATAAATAAAACCAAAATTTGGTATTATGATAAAACCAATAAAATTGATAAACCTCTGGTCAATTTGATTAAAAGAATAAAGAAGGAATACAAATTGCTAGTATCATAAATGAAAAAGGTGAACTCACCACCAATGAGGAGTAATTTAAAGTAATAATTCAAAATTATTTTGCCCAACTCTATGACAATAAATTCGATAATCTAAGTGAAATGGATGAGTATTTACAAAAATATAAGTTGCCCAGGTTAAATTAAGAAGAGATTAAATACCTAAACAACCCTATGTCAGAAAAAGAAATTCAACAAGCCATTACTGACCTCCCTAAAAAAAAAACAATCTCCATGACCTAATGGATTTACAAGTGAATTCTACCAAACATTTAAGGAACAATTGGTTCCAATCCTATATAAACTCTTTGGATAAATAGGGAAAGATGGAACTCTACCTAACTCTTTCTATGAAACCAATATGGTATTGTTACCTAAACCAGGAAGAGTTAAAATAGAGAAAGAAAATTATAGACCTATTTCACTGATGAATACAGATGCAAAAATCCTATATAAAATCTTAGCAAAATGACTACAACAAGTCATCACTAGGATAATACATTATGATCAAGTAGGATTTATTCCAGGAATGCAAGGCTGGTTCAGTATTAGGAAAACTGTTAGTATACTCCATTATATCAACAACAAACCTATCAGAAATCATATGATCATATCAATAGATGCTGAAAAAGCCTTTGACAAAGTACAGCATCCATTCCTATTAAAAACACTAGAGAGTGTAGGAATAAATGGACTGTTCCTTAAAATAATTAGCAGTATCTATCTGAAACCATCAACAAGCATTATATTCAATGGGGAGAGTTTAGAGGCATTCCCAATAAGATCAGGGGTGAAACAAGGGTGCCCATTATCACCACTATTATTCAATATTGTATTAGAATTGTTAGCAGCAGCAATTAGAGGAGAAAAAGAAATTAAAGGAATTAGAATTGAGAAGGAAGAGACAAAACTCTCACTCTTTGCAGATGATATGATGGTCTACCTAGAGAATCCCAAGAAATCATCTAATAAACTACTGGAAGCAATTAGCAATTTTAGCAAAGTTTCAGGTTATAAAATAAACCCTCATAAATCCTCAAGTTTTCTATATATGTCTAGCAAGAAACGGCAGTAAGACCTAGAAAGAGAAATCCCATTCAAAGTAACCTCAGACAATATAAAATATTTGGGAGTCTATTTGCCAAGATAGACTCAGAATCTTTTTGAAAACAATTATAAAACACTTCTCACTCAAATTAAAGCAGATTTAAGTAACTGGGCAAATATCAACTGCTCATGGATAGGGAGAGCTAATATAATCAAAATGACAATTCTACCAAAACTAACCTATCTTTTTAGTATCCTACCAATCAAAATTCCAAAAAATTGCTTTAACGAGTTAGAAAAAACTGTAAGTAAATTCATATGGAGAATTAAAAAGTCAAGAATTGCCAGGAGCTTAATGAAAAAACGTGCAAAAGAAGGTGGCTTAGCCCTACCCGTTCTAAAATTATATTATAAATCATCAGTCATCAAAACTATTTGGTATTGGCTAAGAAATAGAGTGGTGGACCAGTGGAATAGACTAGGGGTAAAAGCAAGAGATGATTATAGTAATCTGCTGTTTGAGTCTGGCCATTGGGATAAAAACTCCCTCTTTGATAAAAATTGCTGGGATAATTGGAAGTTAGTATGGAAGAAACTTAGATTAGACCAACACCTCACACCCTTTACCAAGATAAGATGCAAATATTTACAGGACATAGACATAACAAACAATACTATAAGCAAATTAGAAGATCAAGTACTAGTCTACCTGTCAGATCTATGGAAAGGGGAACAGTTTATGACTATGGAAGAGTTGGAGAACATCACCAAAAACCAATTATATGATTTCAATTACATTAAATTAAAAAGCTTTTGCACAGATAAAAGCAATATAACCAAGATCAAAAGAAATGTAGTAAATTGGGAAACAATCTTTACAACTAATGATTCTGACAAAGGACTCATTTCTAAAATATACAGAGAACTGCGTCATATTTTTAAAACAAAAAGCCATTCCCCAACTGACAAATGGTCAAAGGATATACAGAAACAATTTACAGATAAGGTGATGAAAGTAATCCATCGCCATATGAAAAAATACTCTAAATCATTAATTATTAGAGAAATGCAAATTAAAGCTTCTCTGAGGTACCACCTCACACCTCTCAGATTGGCCAGTATGACCAGGAAGGATAATGATCATTGGTGGAAGGGATGTGGGAAATCTGGGACACTATTACACTGTTGTGGGAGATGTGAGCTCACCCAACACTTCTTGAGAGCTATTTGGAACTATGCTCAAAGGGTAACAAAAATGTGCATACCCTTTGACCCAGCAATACCACTACTGGGTCTATACCCTGAAGAGATGAGGGAAAAGGGTAAAAACATTACTTTGTCAAAAATATTTATAGCAGCCATGTTTGTGGTGGCAAAGAATTGAATATTCAGTAAATGTCCTTCAATTGGGGAATGGCTTAGCAAACTGTGGTATATGTATATCATGGAACACTATTATTCTATTAGAAACCAGGAGGGACAGGATTTCAGGGAAACCTGGAGGGATTAGTATGAACTGATGCTGAGTGAGATGAGCAGAACCAGAAATACACTGTACACCCTACCAGCAACATGGGAGTGATGTTCAACCTTGAAGGCCTTGCTCATTCCATCAGTGCAACAATCGGGAACAATTTTGGGCTGTCTGCAAAAGAGAGTACCATCTATATCCAGATAAGGAGCTGTGGAGTTTGAACAAAGTGCAAGGACTATTCCCTTTAACTCAGAAAAAAACAGATAGCTTATTGCCTGATCTTGTTACCTCTTAGACTTCTCTTCTCTTTAAGGATATGATTTCGCTCTCATCACACCCAATTTGGATCAAGGTACAGCATGGAAACAAAGTAAAGACTGACAGAGTCCTTTCTGTGGTGGGGGGGAGGGAAGCAAGATTGGGGGAAAATTGTAAAACTCAAATAATATCTTTAATAAAAATAAATTTAAATAAAAAATTCTGAAAACAAAAGAGGTTAAAAAAAATAATTCCATCACTGAAGTTACTTCCATATTTTTCCGCAGTTTCAGGACAGGAAATTGCTTCTGCTGCTAGGAGCCAGCTCTCCTAGGCTCCCTGGGGCTGTTCCCAGGAGGCTTAAGTTCTTTCTCTAAAGCATGGTACAGCCCCTCCAACCTCATAGAATAGTCTTCCCACTATTTTCCAGGTTACCTTGGACTGGAGTACTGCCTCATTGGATATTTCTGTGGGTTTCCATCTCTCAGTAATCTAGGTTGAGTCATAATTTTATGGTTTTAGAAATATTTTGAAGAGAGAATCTGTACTCATACCACCGTCTTGACTATGTCCCCTTCAGTATTCATTCTTTTTTCTTTTCCATTTTGGTGGGTTTTTTTGGCAAGGCAGTGGGGTTAAGTGACTTGCCAAGGCCACACAGCTGGGTATCATCAGTTCTTTCTCTGGTAATTTATGATATTTTTCATCATAAACGCTTAAGAGTTGCCAATAATTCCTATTCCTTTTTTGTTCTTTTCTTTTTTTTTTTTGTTTTTAATTTCTTTCGGGACAGACCCAGTAGAATTATTGTCAGAACAAAGGATTTGATTAGTTGTATTGTCCTTTGAACATAGTTCCAGTTGCTCTACAGAATGTTTGAATAAGTTCACAATTTTACCAACAATGCCTTACTCACGCATTTTCCATCTTCCCCCACTAACATTGCTGTCCTTTTATTGGTATCTCAGAACTGTTATAATTTTCATTTCTCTAATCAATAGTGAGTTAGATCATTTTTTTCAAATGATTATGGATAAGTTTTCTTTATTTCATCTGAAAACTGTTCGTAACTTTTGATCGTTTATAAATGTGGGAATGATGCCTATTTTTATAAATTTGCTTAAGTTTTCTATATGTTTGAGAAGTGAGGCCTCCACAAGAGGAACTTGCTTCAATTTGTTTTCACAATTATTTTGCTAACTGTATTACATTTATCAAATATCTTCCCATTTATTCTATCCTCTCTCTTCTTTCACTTTGTCCTTCCTCAAAAGTATTTTGATTCTGACTACTCCCTCCCTCAGTCTGTCCTTATTTTCTATCGTGGTCCTCTTCTTTTAGACCCTTCTACTTCTTTCCTGGGGGGTAAGAAAGACTTCTAAACCCAATTGAATATGTATGTTATTTCCTCTTTGAGTCTATTCTGATGAGAATAAGATTCACTCACTCCTTCTAATTTCTGCCCCCTCCACCTTCACAGTAAAAGCTTTATCTTTTTATGTCAGATATATTTACCCCATTCTATTCCTCCCTTTCCTTTTCTCCAAGTATATTCCTCTTTCACCCCTTAATTTAATTTTTTTAGATAACTCCCTTCATATTCAGCTTACTCCTGTGTTCTTTCTCTCATATGTATGTTTACTTTAACTGCCCTAATACTAAGTTCCTATGTACTGTTAGGAGGTACCAGTAACACCTTCCCAAGTAATATCAACAACTTAACCTTATTGATTTCATTATGATTTCCTTTTTTGTTTACCTTTTTATGTTTCTTTTGAGATGTATTTGAAAATAAAATTTTCTACTCAGCTATGATCTTTGAAAGTCCCCTATTTCTTTGAATGTTTTCAGTTGATTCTTAATTGTGATCCAACTTCTTTTGCCTTCCAGAATATTATATTCTAAGTCAATTTATCCTTTAACAATTTAATAATTATAATAAAACAAAATTGCTAAGCCTTATATTATCCTGACTGTGGCTCCACAGTACTTGAATTGTTGCTTTCTGGTTGCTTAGAATATTTTCTCCTTCCTTGGGAGTTCAGCAATTAGACTCTGGAGTTTTAATTTTTGGATTCTCTATCAGAAGTGAATGGTGGATTCTTTCAATGACTGGTTTACTTTCAGGTTCTAGAATATCAGGGCAATTTTACCTGTGAATTTCCTGAAAGGTGATGTCTAGGCTCTTTTGATTTTCTTAATAATGGCTTTCAGGTAGTCAAATAATTGTTAAAATATCTCTCCTGGATATATTTTTTAATTAATATTTTATTTTCTTTTTCTAATTACATTTATGAAAGTTTTTCAACATTCATCCACTTGTGTATTTTTAAGTTACACAATTTTATCCCATTCTCCTTCCCAACTCCCTCCCCTCAGTGATGAACAGTTTAGTGAACATTGTACAGGTACATTTGTGTTTGAAGTCTTAGGACTAAGGGAAAAGAAAGAAAAACATGGGATAGGAAGGAAAAATATAAGACAAGTTTTAAAAATGTGCATATATAGTTTATTCAGATTCTGTGATTTTTGTTTTGCTGTTTGTTTGTTTTGTCTGGATGCGAATGACATTCATAAAGGGTCTCCCAGATTTGTCTTAGCTCTCTCAACTGCTGAGAGGAGATATGCCCATCAGAATTGATCAACTCAAAATGTTGTTATTACTGTGTATAATGTTTTCTTGGTTCTGCTCTCTTCATTCAGTATCAGTTCCTGTAATACTTTCCATATTGACCATTCATGATTTTTTTTTAGTTTTTGCAAGGCAATGGGGTTAAGTGGCTTGCCCAAGGCCACACAGCTAGGCAATTATTAAGTGTCCAAGGCCAGATTTGAAATCAGGAACTCCTGACTCCAGGGCTGGTGCTCTATCCACTGCACAACCTAGCCACCCCTATTCATGATTTCTTATAGAACAATATACTCCATATTATTCATATACCATAGCTTGTTCAGCCATTACCCAAATAATGTGTATCCCCTCAATTTCCAATTCTTTTGTCATTACCAAAAAAGCTCTGACAAATATTTTGGAACATGGGGAACTTTTCAATTTTTTATGATTTCTTATGAATATAGGGGCTAGAATTATTATTGTTGGATCAAAGCATATGATCATTTTTATTGCTCTTTGATCATAGCTCTATATTGTTCTCTAGAATGGTTAGATTAGTTCACAACTCTACCACAATGCATTAATGTACCTGGATCTATTTTCCAGGTCCATTGTTTTTCCAATAAGATATTTCACATTGGATTTTATTTTTTTATTCTTTTAGTTTTACTTTATTGTTTCTTTCTCATAAAGTCATTAGTTTCCATTTGCTCAAAACTATTTTTCAGAAATTGTTTTATTCAAAGAAATTTTGTACCTCATTTTATTTTTGACCTATTCTATTCTTTAAGACATTCTTTTCCTCATTGACATTTTGTACCTCTTTTACCATGTGACCCTATCTGTTTTTAAAGGTGTTATCTTCCTCATTATTTTTTTGTGGCTCTTTTTTACCAAGCTTTTGATGCATTTTTTTTTTATGATTTTCTTGCTTCAATCTCAATTCTCTTGTCAATTTTCCTTTTGTCTGTCCTGCTTGATTTGCAAAATACTTTCCTTTTTTTTTTTTTTAAGGGTTAGGGCAATGGGGTTAAGTGGCTTGCCCAAGGTCACACAGCTAGGTAATTGTTAAGTGTCTGAGACCGGATTTGAACTCCTGACTCCAAAGCCGGTCCTCTATCCACTGCGCCACCTAGCTGCCTGCAAAATCCTTTCTGAGCTCTTCTGTGGTCTAAGACCAATTCATATTTTTCAAGGAGGCTTTGGATATAGAAGCTTTGATTTTGCTATCTTGTTCTGAATGTGTGTTTTGATCTTTCTTGTCATTATAGTCACTTTGTATGGACATGTTTTTTCCTGTTGTTTGTTCATTTTCCCAATCTATGTTCTGATTTTATCTCTTTGTTAACTCTTGGCTTCCTGGGAGGGTAGGTACAGTGTCCCAAATTTCAAGGACTTTTTGCACAGATATTTCTAGATACATGTACATTTTCAATTCTTCCAAGGTGGTATGTTTACTAATCTGTCTTGTGCTCTGATTTATGAATGACTTCAAGCACTCTTTTCTGCCCTAGAATTGTAACAAGGGTCCTAGATCCTCTGTGGCTATAAATTGGGGTGCATTACTCCTCCTTCTTTTCCTAGTACTTCAACCAAGACTGTGACCTGGAGTATGGGGAAAAGCAAGATAATCCTATCTCCATGAAGTTACATTAAAGGACTGAAACTAAAATTCTCTCTATCAATTAGAGATCTTCACTAGTGTCTCTGGAAAACCATTGTCTCAATTTGATTTTGTACTGATGATATTTTTCTAAAAGAAACCTTCTCCTAGGAGGAAAGTCTTGCAATTTATACATTTACCTATTATCTTGAATTGAGTTTGAGTGGTTAATATGACTGATTTGCTCATAATAGTATGCCTAAGCCACCAGTGGGGAAGAAAAACACTGTTTTCTTCCCCACTCCATGAAGGCTCTATATCCTTTGCACAATGCTCAGTGCCTTCTAGAATTTTGTGATCTGGTGCCAAAGCATCAACAACCTGTCATTTTTACTGTGCTTCATTTATCATTCCAACAATAAAGCTTTGTCTTTTGAATTAGCTCCAAAACAGTATCAGGCTTAAGACAATATGAAGAAAACAAAATATGTTTATTTAAATAAGGGCATTGACGTATCTAGAATGCCTGAGGTATTTTTCTTAAATCAATTAATTAATGTTTATTGATAATCTGTTGAGTGGTATTTGAAACACTATCATCTCTGATTAGGCTTCTGTAATGACTTTGCACCAGAAAAATGTTGAAATCCCTCCTCTCATGCTATGCTACCTCTGAACCTTTTGTTAAGTTATGGAATTTCTTTCTGTCTCAATTTTATCATATGTAAAGTGATTAGGTAACCTCTGAAGCTCATTTCTGCTCTATAGTTTTAATCCTAACATCAAATGACTACAAAGAAGAGTTTTAGGCACTAGAAATGATAAAGAGGCAAGTAAAACCCTGACCCTGACCCTGGTATTGATGATCATCTCTACTCTTTTCTAGATCTAAGATAACAAGTTATCATGCCCTCCATAAACTTATAATATATAAGGTATTTTTTACCTGCTTGTGTGTTATCTGTTATTTGAATTTATTAGGTTGATAAGGTCTAACAGTCTTCTACTACTGAGTAAAAATGATATATCTGAGACCCAACTAAAACATGCCCCTAGGGCACAAGAGATTTTCATAAATTTGTTGCCAAATTTTTGAGAGGTTCAACCACAATGGAAAACTCATATTGGTCCTAGTTCCTTCAATATCTGGTATCCAGTCCATAGTTTTTTTTTTTTTTTTATGCACATGGTTTACAGATTGTAATGATGATCAGTAGGGTGAAGTCAGTTATCTATGTATAATCCAATGATGCCATCTCTAAATAAGACCCTGGGGGAGGGGGGGGAGGTAGGCTTTTCCCAGGGTGCTAAATTTTGGAACAAAGATTGTCTAATATTTACTTTTTCACCATTTCTTGGGTTTCTGCCAATAGTCTCATCATTGAAGTAGTTTTTGGCCTTGATTATTCTATTTACTAGATTGTGGTTTGGAATGCTTTATTTAGAAAAGGGTTTTTCTTGTTGTTTCTTTGATGGAAATCATTGCATCTAGTTTGGTTTTACCTAGGAGAGCAATAATTCATCTTCACAAAAGCATATTAAACTCTCTGTTATTTTCACAACTTTGTTCAAAGGGATCATAACTGGTGCTCCATTGCCAATATGTTGTATGGAAACACATATTCATGCTCAACATGTCCAACATGCATATCTATCAGGACCCTGTAGCCATACCCAGTTTCATTTGGAATGACAAGACTAATGCATTTGCCTATGCCCTGACTTTTATTAACCACCTTGTTCTAACCAGCAAAATCATCTACGGTACAAAAGGGCCATGACGTTACCAGTACCTGGATACTCTCCCAAACTTATATGGGATAACATTATTTCTTTCATTGATGAATCTAGTCAATTTCAAAAGCCTGCTTTGAAAGTCCTTATGACCTTTTACTGGTTAGAGGCTTTCCTTTCCTGTCAATTAAGTGACTCACTTGCCTACCATTCACTACTTGAAATCTAACCTAATTTTATCTGACATAGCCTCCATTTCACTTTTCCATTACTTGGTTTGGCAGCTAGGTGTTTTTTTTACCTTCCATACAATGCATTACAAACTTTACAAAAGTATCCCAGAGATCATAGAAAGGGGTAAAGAGCCATGTACAAAAATATTTTGAGCACCTTTTTTCATGGTGGTAAAAAATTGGAAATTATGGGGATGCCCATCCAGTGGTATATTGTGGTATATTGATGAAATGTAATGTAGTATTATTGTTCTATAAGGAATGATTAGCAAGAAGATTTCAGAAAAGTCTGGAAAGATTTACATGAACTGACACTGAGGGAAGTGATCAGAACACTATGCACAGTAAAAGCAACATCGTATGATGGTTAACCATGTATGATGCTCTTCTCAGCAATATAGTGATCAAAAAAAATTCTAAAGTATTTGTGATGAAAAAACACCATCTATATCTAGAGAGAGAATGATGGAGTCTTAATGTCGATCAAAGCATACAATTTCCACTTTGTTTTTTCTTTCTCCTATCTTTTCCCTTATGTTCTGATTTCTCTTTCACAATACGATGAATATGGAAATATATTTACCATAATTGTGCATGTATAACCTATATCAAAATCCCTGCTGCTAGGGAGAAGGAGAAGGGGATAGAGAGAAAAAGAAAATTTTATAAAGAACCTATGAGGCAAATATATTTTGTATTTATCATTAGGTATAATTTCTTAACTTCTCCATGGCTGATCAAAAGTATTGGTCATAAGAGATACTTAATAATGAAAATTAAATTATAAAAATTAATCATGAATATATATGCAAAAATTGTAATCTGAAAAATGTTTATTCAAGTTACCATATACAAATGTGATGAAACAATAAGTGTTATGATTAACAATGATTCCAATGGACTAATAATGAAGCACACAGACTTCCAGGACAAAGTCAAGACAGCAGCATAAAGTTAACATGTTCCTGGAACTTTTCCCTACCAAAAATAATGATATCTCTGAACTTACATTCAAGCTACAGATTGCATAAGTAAAAGAGAAAATACAAAGTTTTCAATGGTTGCCATCATGGAGGCTCTTTAGTGAAAGTCTGTCTCTGGGGGAAAAGAGCTCAGGAGACAGGAGAGCAGCCAGTGGGAGGAATTTAGCTACAGTGCAGTTCAAGTCTCTACATCTTGACAACAACAGAGTTCTCAGCATCTAAATAGCAAGCAGGGAAGAGTCCAAAGCCAAACATAGTCAGAACCCTGGGAACACCAGGGCAAAAGACAGGACTGGGAGGAAAAAAACCTCTGCAGAGACTGAACCTGGACATAAAAGAGAAAATAAACCTCTGCGAAGACAAGACATGGACTGCATATGCAATATCTTGGCCAATAACAAGCCAAGGATCAGGACCTAGTCCCAGGAAAAAAAAAAAGTTTGGATCTATAATCCCTATACCCAGGAGCAGAGTAAAACAACAAAGATGCACAAAAAAAACAAAAAGAGTACTCACTATAGAAAACAATTTTGCAGGTAATTTTCTAGGTAATGCAGGTAATTCAATGCCAAGTCAGAAAAAGAAATAGGTGAAAAATCACTCACAGGGGAATTCTCGAAACAATCTTTGAATTGAACTCAAATTCAAAATATCAAAAAAGAATTTAAGAAAGAATTTAAAAAAACAAAGAAAAGAGGACAAAGAAAAATGGGAAAAAGAAATGAAAGTTATTCAGGAAAATTATGAAAATTTGACCAAAGAATTCAACACACTTAAAAAGGAAGTATAAAAGGTAATTGAAGAAAAGAGAAACAAAAAAAAAATAGAACTGAACAAATAGAAACCAATGAATCTATGAGACAGGATTCCATCAGACAAAATAAAAAGGTTGAAAAAATGGATGAAAACATAAAGTACCTTTTAGGAAAAATGAACAACCTGGAAAATAAATCCAGGAGAGAGAATCTATGAATCATTGGACTAATAGAAAACCTAGATTAAAAAAAACCCTGAAAACATCATGCAGGAAACTATCAGGGAAAACTGTCCAAATCTGCTTGAACAAGAAGACAATATAGTCATTGAAAGAATACCCAGAAACCCTCCAGAAAGAGACCCCAGGATAAAAACTCTAAGGACTGTTAAAGCCAAATTCCAGAACTCTCAAATAAAATACTGCGAACAGCAAAAAGAGAGCAATATAAATACAAAAGAAACACAGACTCACATAGGACCTATCAATCACAACACTGAAGGACCAGAGGATCTGGACTACGATATATCAGAGGGCAAAAGACCTGGAATTACAACCAAGAATTTGTACCCTACAAAATTCGACATATACTATCAGGGAAAAGATGTATATTCAACAAAATAGAGGAATTCCAGAATTTACCAACTCAAAGATCAAAACTGAACAAAGAATTCAAATGCCAATGACACAACTCAAGAGGTGTCAAAAAGGTAAATGAAAAGAAGGAAAAAAAAACAAAACAGAGCAAAACAAATGCTAGCCAAGAACATCAAATTGTATCCAACCTTAAAAGGGAAGATATAACACTTCAAACACATGATAATTTTATTTCTCTTAGGATAATTAAAAGATGTATTATACTCAAAGAGATTGGATTTAGGGGATATCAGTATAGTTGGGCCTTGTCTCTCCATTGAAGAGTTCCAAACTGACATCAATATATTTCAGAAAAAAACCCTAGTGGAAAACAGGGGTGTTAACTCTAAACTTAAGAGTCTTGGTCTGCATTGACCCACTTCAATTCTACTGTACTGACAAAGATTAGCACTTTCTCTGATGAGGGCATCATAAGTTGGGTGATCCTGATTCTGTGTCCCCCATAAATTATAATCATTTGTAAATAGTAGTAAATGGCTACAGTAATCTACTGTTTGATAGATCCAATGACAATAGCATCTAGGATAAAAATTCACTATTTGAAAAAAATTCTTGGGAAAACTGGAAAATAGAAGGTTAAAAATTAGGCATAGACCCACATTTCACACCCTATACAAAAATAAGGTCAAAATGGTTACAGGTATGATGGCTTGGTTGTGTGACCTTGAGCAAGTCACTTAACCCCCCATTGCCATAATAAATTTTTTTCAAAAAATGGGTACATGATTTAGACATAATGGCTGACATAGATAAACTAATAGAACAAAAAAAAAATCTAACTATGGATAGCTTTATGGAACAGGGACGTATTTATGTTGAACCAAGAAATAGAGTACAGTATAAACTGCAGAAAGAATGATTTTTGACTATAGTAAATTAAAAAGGGTTTTCATTAATAAAATCAATGCTGCCAAAATTGGAAAAAAAGCAGAAGTCTTGGGAAAAAAACTTCAAAACTGGGAGTTCTGATAAAAGTCTCATTTCTAAAATTTATAGAAAATTGCATAAAATTTATAAGGTTATAAGTCATTTCCCAATTTATAAAAGGTCAAAGGCTAGGAATAGACAGTTTTCAAATGAAGAAACTAAATCTATTGTAGTCATATGAAAAATATTCCAAATTATTATTGATTAGACAAATGCAAATTAAAACAACTCTGAGGTATAACCTGATATCTATCAGATTGACTAAGATAACCAAAAAAAGAAAATGATCAATTTTGGAGAAGTTGTGGGAGGATTGGAAGATTAATGCATTGCTGGTGGAGTTGTGAAGTTGATCCAATAATTCTGGAAAGCAATATGGAGCTGTGCCCAATGAACAATAAAACTGTTCATACCCTTTTGACCCAATTATTTCAATCCATATCAAGAAGAAATCATAAAAAATGGGAAAAGTCCCATGTGTTCCAAAATATTCATAGAAGTTCTTTTTTGCAGTGGCAAAGAATTGGAAATTGAGAGGATGTCCATCAATTGGGAAAGGTTAAACAAGTTATGGTTCATGAATATTATGCAACACTATTGTTTTATAAGAAAACATAAATGGTCAGACTCTAGGGAAGCATGGAAGAAATTACAGAATCTGATGCTGAGTGAAGGGAGCAGAACCAAGAGAACAATGTGCACATTAACAGTGGCATTTTGAGATGTTCAACCTAGATGGATCCAGCTGCTCTCAGTAGTTCAGAGAACTAGAACAAACTTATAAGACCAGCCATGGACAATGCTATCCCCATCCAGAGGAAGGAAAACAAACAAAGAAAAATCCTTCAGAACCTTAGGAACACTAAATTTACTTTAAAAAAATACCTTTTATGATTTATTTCCCTTAATCCTAATTCTTCTTGCCAAAAATGGTTAACCTATAAACATGTTTAACACAAATATGTAAGTACCATATCAACCTGACTATTGGTTCCTCAGGGGAGGGCAATGGGAAAGGAGGGTGGAAGGAAAGTTTGTAATTTAGAAATATGCATAAGCATATTAATGAATGTTAAAAAAATACCTTTCATAATACACATTTGAAAAAATAAAATAATAATAAAAAATTAAGAAATCCTGAAACTTGCTATAAAACTTGGAAAACTAAGAATGCAGATTACAGTTTTTAGGGTATTAGTCTGTATGGAAATTTGTTTTGAGTAATTACAAATTTTTCTCATAATTTTTTTCTAGTGTTTTTAATATGAAAGGGAATTTGATTTAGGAGGGTAAGAAGCTACATCTTGACTAATTAAAACCAGAGAAAGAAAAACAAAACCCTTCTTGAAAAAATTTATAATGAAACAAAACAAATTTGTGTACTGGTCTTAATATGCACTCTGAGTCCATCATTCTGCTGAAAGTGTATCAAATGCTTCTGTCTTCAGAAATTGCAATTGGTTCCTGTTCCTAAGTTTTATAATATATATATATATATATATATATATATATGTATGTATTATATATATATGTGTGTGTATGACTGTGTTTTCATATGTATATACACCTATATGCTTGGATTTATATACATGTGTATAAATATTTGCATATAAACACAAAATACACTGCTGATATATATGTGTGTGTTTGTATATATATATATAATATTAAAATATGTAATATATGCATATATTCTTTTACAAAATTTAGAAATATAAAACAATCACAATTCCTAAAGACACATGATAAAATATTCAATCTACCTTCAACAGAGAGGTGATGGCCTCAGAAAATATAGTGAAACTTTTTTAGACATGGCCAAAGCAAAAGATGTGCTTTGTTTGACTGTATTTTTATGAGGATCTTTGTTTTTTTCAATGAAGGGTGGGAGGAAAAATGGATGCATGAAGAAGAAAAGACTGATCTTTGTTTAAAATGAAAAAGAAAAATGTAATAAAAATTCATAGATAAATAAATAAAGGCAAGGATTTTAACTATATTCTTTATGGACAAACTACAAATTATAAGAAATGAAGGACTTAAGTAATAGGGAGATGGTCTTGAAGCATGAAAGTCACAGGAATGATTATCATCTTTGCTATATACTAGTTGTGTGACTCTAGGCAAGTCATTAAAATGCTCGATTTTCCAGTTCAATCAAACAATAGTGGTCACAAAACTCTCCCACAGTAATATACTGTTGCTTTGCACATGCACAGTGCCTCAGAAGAGTAAGATCAATTTAAAATTCCGTGGTAATGAAGCACATTTCTTTTTTTTTAAGTTTTTTGCAAGGCAAAAAGGGTTAAGTGGCTTGCCCAAGGCCACACAGCTAGGTAACTATTAAGTGTCTGAGATCGGATTTGAACCCAGGTACTCCTGATTCCAGGGCCGGGGCTTTATCCACTATGCCACCTAGCCACCCCAATGAAACACATTTCTAAAGAAAACTTGTGTCCTAGGGACAACTCTTAAGTCCCAGACCTACAAAGTACTTCTCTTTCTTTAGAGAGTCATTATGAGGATAGCTTAAAGATAACTCTTGGGCTCCAAGTATCAGTACCTTTTAAAACCTTTCTGCAGCATTTTTCTCCAAAATGAGGGATTGCAATTCTAAAAACTTTCAATATATGCAGAAAAAATTTTCATCATAGCCTACTGGTACTTTTTCTAAGATTATTCATCATAATACTGATGAATACAATGTAGTCTACTTGCCCCTGGAATCTATAATTGATTTCTGAGTCACTTGGTTACACCCTACTTGAAATATAAATTCACATAAAATCAGGAAAAAAAACGCAGAACACTTATGAAAAAAATGCAGCAAGATGAGAGATATGACAACTGTCCTTCCCTACCCTGAAGCTTATGAAAGGTAGGACTGATATCCCCACAAAGCAAAAGAAATATAGTTAAAAGGTTGGTGGACTTTTGAATTCACTTTCAGTTATGACTCAGGAACTCTTGAGTCATTCATCCTTCTAATTCTTCAGCAAAGAAAAAGGATCTTTGTAACCGTATAGGACCAGTCCCATCAGTCACTCATGTCTGGAAGAAGGCTCAACAAGCCTCCTTGTATTGAGGGGGGGCGGGATTAAGTATTGTTCATCAACTGAACACATACATGAGAAATAATATTTGTTTTCACTGAATAAGGAATTAAGGCCTATAAAATGTCTTCTATACATTTTTCACTTGATGGAGCAACAAGCCTATTACATAAGGAGTTGAAAGATCTTTTATTTTTAGAGTAGGGAAACTTAAGTTCAGATAGTATCTTCACCTAATATTACATAGTCAGAGGACTCAATTCTGATTTAGACAGAAAAATATTGATTAACTATAAAATGGAGAATTTATCAACTATGCAACATTTACAATGATTTTGTCATTTAGAAAAATCAGAGCTGAACCAAGCAATCTCAAATTTATAAAACTTTCATTCTATTATTATATCTAACTTTGAAATAGAATTTAAAGTTCAAAATGTATTACATATGTTATTTCATTTGATTTGATTCTTACAAACACTTTATGAGAGAGATGCTGTTACTATTCCCATTTCTTAGATAAGGAAACTAAGACTGAGAGTGATTTGTTCATATTATACAACTAGTAAGATTCTGAGGTGGGATTAGGGCAAAAGTCTTTTTGACTATCACAGAACTATTCCAGTCACTCTATTTCTTAACTGATTATAATTATATTCTTTAATATTCTGCATGCTAATAAAATTCAAAATCTTGCTCTACGAGGAAGGTCTTGTAATATATTTAGATGGCAATTATAAATATATATATGTGTGTGTGTATTATATGTAAAGTATTCATAATTTTAAGTTGATAGAAGAAAACATAGAAACTGTCATTTACAATTATGTAAGTTGTAACATCATATACTGAAAATTTTCCAGAAGTGGTGGTTACATGGTGCATGCTGATAGATTTGGAAATATAATGAGCTTCTGTGGCTTTACAAAAATTAAATTTAAATCATTCCCTAGTGGTCAACTTTCTGGTCATGAACCATACTTAAAAAGTTTGACCCTTGACGGCATTTTTGACTTCAATGCACAGGATCTCAATTGATGCTCCATCCTTGAAATTTAAATCCTCTAACTATACATCTCATTCCACGTTAAAAGATGAGAAAATGAAAACCTTTAAGTTCTACCTAGGTGGCAGAGTAGATAGACTACTAGTCTTGGAATCAGGAGGACAGGAGTTCAAATCCATCCTCAGACACTTGACTCTTACTAGCTGTGTGACCTTAGGCAAGTCACTTAACCCTGATTACCTCTCATCCAGAACCATCTCTAATCATCCTGATTTATATCTGATCTAGAGGATTCTGAGGAGAAAGTGAGGCTGGTGACTTAGTTCCCCCTCACTCAAATCCAATTCACTTGTTTGCCATGGCAGCACCTTACTGATATTTTGATATTCTTATGGTCATTTAAGGCAGAAAAAGAAAATGAAGCCTGGAAGATAAAGGAGAAAATATCTGTAACAAGAGAAGGGGGAATTGGGAAAATGAGAAAGAAGAAAAAAATGTATGTGAAGAAATGTAAAAACAAACAAACAAAACCAAGGAGTTGGTCTCATGTTCTCAAATAGATAAGCATTGTCAAAATGACCATAACAGTCATAATATCACTACCCTCTTTGTTCAAATTTGATGGTGGGATAGAATCAGACATTATGAATTATTACATGATAAAGAGGCTTACTTTATCCAATGATATAGCAAGGGTTTAAAAATACAGTGACATTTAGCTTCTCTGGTTATCACTCTTCCCTCATCTCTATCTGGAAACTGCATCTGGTCAGTCAGTCATCAGGGTGTAGTGACTTAAATGTTTTCAGAAATCCACCCAAGTCTGAAAGGTACTGACTATTAAAGACTGGACCTGTATACTTTGCTTCTAGAAGACTGCATCAGGGATAACAGGGCTAACCAGATTGTCTGGGTGAAGAATACTATGCAAGGAAAATCAGAGAAACTATTTCAGGAAATCAATGGTTCTATCATAAAACTTTTATGGAAACAATAAGCTAAAATTATTAACTATATCCATGACAAACTGTGAGAACTTAAGTCCCATATCCTCTGTCTCAATTTCTCTACCTATCTTATGTGGAGGATGCTTGTTCTTTTATCTCTCACAGATAGTAGGAGGAAAAATGAGGTAGTAACTTTGAATTGTTTGGATTTCTTCAGATGAAAGGTTCTCTATAAATAAAACATTTAAATATGGAGGAAAATGTTCATATGAAAAATGAAATGCATTGCTAAATATTACCACACTCTGCAGAATGCTATTATTAAAAAAAATCTAATACTAATCATTCATTTGGTAAGTTAAAGAAAATGAACATCTCAAAAAATTCAAGACAGCTCTATGGCATGGCATTTAGTGCCATTTGTGTCAAAAAGTATAAGTAGAAGTCAGAAACTTCACATTTAAATAATGAAACAGAAAATGCAAGTTACTAGTTGTTAAGTGACATCTTTCTAGGTTAGTGACATGTGCTGTAAGTGCACAATCACATTTTATTTTTAGACAATTGCATACAGCTTACTGGTTAGCATGGAAGTTTTGAGTTATTTATCTTTTATTACTTTGTGATCTTTTCCACCTTGAGGCTAGAATAAATACATAGGAGTGGAGAAGTCTAATACTACTGTCTAAGTGGGGGCTTAAAAATAGCAACACCTTATTTGGATAAAAAAAAGGAAATAAAATAATCTAATTCCAAAGGATGCTCTCTAGTGATTTATCATAATATATAGTACTTAAATTGTGTGGGGTTCAACATACTACCTTTCCCATATTATTACATTTTAAGAGTTCAGGGGAAAATAAGAAAAGTGTTGGGGGGCATCTAAATCATATGGGTGAATCGGTGTCTATAAGGAACTGAGTTCAGCAACAGGACAAGATTTGTTTTCATTTTTCTGTAACCCTATTCCTATCCCCTGAAATAATCACTGTAAGATGTTGCAGATAAGCATAAGTGGGAGGAAAGATAATCTTTTCCTTCCCTTATCTTAAGCACCTGATCATTTATTCTCTCCATGCTAGTAATGAAATTAATTTAAATCTTCTTTTCTTTAAAGCTTAGATGAAAAAGAAAAACTTGCCTCAAAGTCAGATGATCTTATATTACTATTATCCAAGGTCCCAATACTAAAAAAAAAAAGCAAAACAAAGCAGTGAATGCAATTAGAAAATTATGCAAGGTGGTTTTTTTTGGTGGTGGGTAAAATAAATCATAGATATATGTTTTTCAGATGCGCTTTTAGTTATATTTCTTTGGTATCTGCTAAATGACCTGAAAGAATTATTGTTATTTAATGAATTGATTTCAGTGTGGAGAAAGTTTTTTTGTTGGAAGTAGAGGGATCTATCCTTGAACCTTTTCTGTTCAACATTTTTAAACAGTGACTTAAGTGAAAATAGAGGTGGTATGTTTATCAAACCAGATGACACACAGTTTGAAAGACAGTTAATATGTTGGAGGACAGGATTAAGATCTCTAAGGCTAGAATAATGGGTTGAATTTATTGAGAAAATTGTGATATGTTACATACTTAATGGGACAAATAAAAAGAAGTCTGAAAACACAAGCACAAGTGGAGGAATGTATGGCTGGACAATTCAGGTAAAAAATTTGAGTTACCCAAAAGTGACATTATGATTTGGTAGGTGTCAAATTGCATGAGATTTTATGGTCCATTAATAAAAAAGATGATATTCAAAACAAAACAGACTTTTAAAAATCCTCCTTGGGGGATAACACCTAGAATATTGTTTTCATTTCTGTGTGCAACATAAAAGACAAGAAAAAAATTAGTATGATGAGGATGTTAGAAAGTATGTCAAAGATTATTAGAAGGAACTGGAGAATTTTCAGCTGAGAAAAATAGGAGACTTGCAGGTTAATATGATAGATGTCTTCAAGTACTTAAAAATCTATCATGTTTAAAAAGTTTTTAAAATTCAGACAGAAGGAAAAACAAGAAAAGTGGGGAGGAATGTCTGACAAGATGGTGCAGTAAAAGATACCAATTAAAAGGACTTCTTTCCTTTTATCTCTGCTTCAAAAATAATAATAAATGGAATTTTAAAAATTGCACAAAGGTGAAAGAAAAGAAATTGCTACTAGGTTAATCCTGTAGAAAATTATAAAAGAAACATGATGGAAAGGCTGAACTATTAGCTTCACATTCTAGTTCCACTGCCCCATCCTGAACTAGCAGTTTCAGGAGTTTTAGTAAAGAAAGTCACCAGATAGTCTTAAATCCTTTTTTTAGTCATTCTTCCACTCCTGAAGGAGTTTTAGCTATTAATAAACCCTAGCAGGAGAAACAACAGAAGACATCCCTATCAAATGATTAAGGAAAACTATATTTCTAGAATAATGAATACATTCTAGGACTTAAGAGAATCCTAGGATAAAATCCCAGATGATAAAAACTATTACATTAACTATAACTTCAGGAAAGAGTCTAGAATGGACTACAAGGGGTCTTAGAGAAGGAAGACAAAGTTGAAAGAGAAAACTTAGAACTTGAAACCAAAAAGAAATTGATGAAGAGTCAACCAAAAGTATTTAAGAAATTGAAAGAAATAAAGAAAAAAATAATCCAAGTCACTAATAATAATTAAATTATAACTGCTTCAAGCTTTCATCTCACATTCATCAAATTGGCAAGAACATCAAAGATAGAAATAGTAAGCATAACAAAAGCAAGTATCTGCATAAAATATTGATTGTCCTATGAATAGTTTCAATTATTTTAAAAACTGGAATATTGAGAACAATAAAAAAACCTATAGTGTAATTTGACTAAAAATATCCACCCTTGACATTTACACAGAGAAAGAAAAAAGGTAGAAATTCATTAACAGTATTATGGTGATAACAAAAAGAAAATACACCCCCAAAAAAATTTGCAGTAGAAAGGCAATGTCCATTCAATAAAATGTGACTGAACAAATCATAGTGTGGTGGGGAATAATATTATAATGCCCTTACATTCCCATTGCTCCATATTCTTGATTAACTTTCCTAACAAAACTATGAAACTGTCCTTGAAGTTTGACTTACACAGAACTCTAAACTAGGGGCATTGATATAAGGCCCCTCTTTGCTTGTGTCCAAAATAGAGAGTACCTAAGAGTTCTAAGTCTCCCTAAGTTCACTATAAAGCTGTGTTCAACTTAAATCAAGGCTTTAATTTGAAATCTTATCTCTTGCCTTTGCTGAATTTCCTTCATTAACAAAAGATTATATAAATACTATTTTATTACCATACTTAAAGTCAGCAATGCACCAGTTCGAATCAGTTCCTGTACCTCACATATCTTGTTTAAAACATATTTTATTTACTTTTGTGAATATTTTCCAATTAAATGTAAATAATTTTTAACATTGTTGAAAACATTGAGTTCTAAAGGATTGAAAGGATATTTCCAAATTAGCCATATTGCAAAGGAAAATAAACAGAAGATAGGAAAATAAAGTTTAAAAACTATGCTTCAATCGTATTCAGAATTCACCAATTCTCTAGAAAGACTAACATTTTCCATCATGGTTCTTTTGCATTTTTTTTTTGATCATTGTCTGGATCAAAGTAATTGATTTTTTTCCCAAGTTAAGCATACATTATTACAATATTACATTATTTTGTACAATGTTCTTCTAAAACTGTTCATTTCCCTTGAATCAGTTCATATAAGTATTTCCAGGTTTTTCTGAAACCATTCAGTTTGTCATTTTTTTAATAACACAATATTTTTCCATCACAATCATATACCACATCTTATCCAGTTATTCCACAAGTGATGGGCATCCTTTCAATTTTCAATTCTTTGTCACCATGAAAAGAATTGCTTGAAATATTTTTGTCTGTATAGGTCCTTTTCACTTCACTTCAGTCTTTTTAGGCTCTGGACTTAGTAACAGTATTGCTGGATTCAAGGATAAGCACAATTTTATAGGTACAATTGTATAAATACAATTAGATCCAAATAATTTCCAGTATGATAAACCAGTTTAAAACACCACCACCAGTGTGTTTCTGTACAAATTTTTCCATATCCCCTCCAATATTTGGAATTTTACTTGTCATATTTTCCATATCATGGTGGGGAATAATATTATAATACTCTTACATTTATCTTACTCCATATGTTAGATTAATTTTCCTTGCAAATGTATTAAACTATCCTTAAGATTTGACTGGCACAGAACACTAAGGTAGGGCATTGATATAGCTCCCTCTTTGCTTATGTTCAAAATAGATATTACCTAAGGGAAAGGTGTGAAGTGGTAACTCAGAACTACTTTAATTTGCATTTCTCTGATCAATAGTGATTTAGAGCATTTCTTTTCCATGAGACTATTGATAGGTTTGATTTACTTTTTTCTGAAAACTAACTTCATATCTTTTGACAATTTATTACCTGGATAATGCTTCATATTACATGTTTATTTGAATGAAATAGGATATCATTTAATTTTTAATTATAAATTATAAAACAATTCACAAAAACAAAGGAAAATCTTCATGAATTGATAGTGGGTGAAGAAAACTAAGCAAGGAGAATAATGCACATTATCAGAAGGAGGAGAATTTAACAATTGCCACATAAATGTATGTTAAGTGAAGATTCTTTTTATGGGCTAGAGGGCAGGTAAAGTTTTTTAAAACTCCTAAATTTTGTGACTCTATACTAAATGAAAAAACCTGGAAGGAAGATGTTTCATGTACAGTGAAAAGCATTTGTTGGTTAGTTGGTTTTGATTAACTCTGTTTGTTAAAATAAAGGGTTCAATGTGTAGAGGCACATATTTAGAAATGGGTGTAATATCAAAGCAAAAGACATTCATATATGCATATAGATACACAAATATAAATGTGTATATGTATATGCATTAATGTGTATGTATATACATGCATTTCTGTAATATATCTGTGCATGTTGCATAGTTACCTTATCCTTCTGTCTATCCACACAAATATGCCCTTTTTATTTGAGTTGCATGTTTTTGTCATGTGTTTATATGTATACATGTATACATGCACATATCTATCTATCTATCTATCTATCTATCTATCTATCTATCTATCTATCTATCTATCATCTATTTATTAGCATTGTAAAATAATGAATTGAATTGCTTCCATAGGCTCTGTTTTGTCATTTTCGAGGTTTTTTGTAGATTCTGGAAAATAATTTGTTGGTTTTTTAAAGAGGAATTTTTGTTGCGTGGGTATAGAGTTGAACAGATAGCCTTTGAGGTACCTTTCAGTGCTGAAATTCTGTAAGCCTAGATAGTAAATATTTCTTAGAAATAAAGCATGAAAATTGAAAACATACCATGAAATTGGTTGGTTTTTCCGACCTCCAGGATAAGCATGTAGGGAGAGAATAGACTTGGAAAGTTGCATAATAACAATTCAAAAAACAGTTTGTTTATTTTCTGGTTTTTAGCCCCTACTGTGTGTATATCCTTATACTAATTGCTTTGTGTAATAGAGTTATGATTATACCTGGAGCTACATGAGGGGATATAATAGTTTAGTTGTTATCATTAGCATGATGACCATTAGGGCTAGGATTCATATCTGAGTACCCTAATGAGTATTCTACAACATTATTCATCCGTAATGACTAAATCTATGATGATTATATCAAATTTGATCTATGATGATTAAATCTGTCAATTTGTGATATAGTGACAGGGAAGTACAAATAGAACATTCGAATGCTTATTAAGCCTTTTCTATAACTCAGTGGGAAGTAACAGGATATAAAGACAGATCTAAACAATTTAAATTCTGTAATGGACTTTTGCTGTTTTAGATCTACTTTTAAATGTGCCCATGCAACTAGGCATGCCTACTGAACATATAGAATATAGCAAAAAAAATAGATAATTATGATGTTTGTTCAAACTCTCAGGACATTCATATTAGAAATTAGAGAAAACTTAAGGGTAGGTCATTGAGTGTAGGCCCATAGGTATGGCACATTTCATAAAACAGATTTATTTTCAATGTATAATTCTGCTTTGAGGATTTTTGTCCCTTTTTCTCTTAATTTTATTTGGTAAAACATGATATTAGAGGTGAATTTTTTCTGCAAGAGGGAAAAAAGGATATTGTGGAAAATTTGAGTGATGTGATAAATATATATATATATATATATATATATATATATATATATATCCACATATATAAAT
Organism: Macrotis lagotis; assembly: GCF_037893015.1. NCBI lineage: Eukaryota > Metazoa > Chordata > Mammalia > Peramelemorphia > Peramelidae > Macrotis > Macrotis lagotis. The sequence goes on along the minus strand of NC_133664.1, from coordinate 193,751,331 downwards.
TTATAAAACATATCATACCTAAACTTAACAACAACAACAAAAAAACATGGTTTGAACCATAAAAATAAAAAAAGTAAAGAAATGCAAAGATGTTTGGAGGAGGGAAAAAAAGGAGGGGAAATTTTGCTGTTTAAAACCACTTTGGATTTTATAGCCATCCTTAATATAGCACTAAAGAATTTCTATTTGGAGATTCAAAAGCATAATACATGAATCCCCTGTGCTTAAATTTATAGTTTTGAGGCTTCAAAATTTGGTATGAGTTGTGCTTTATGCATCCTAGGTTACTGCTGCATTAAATTCCAGATTTTTTTTTAGTCTCATATAGTTCACATCAGATATTATCCCAATTTTGCTGATTAGTGTAAGCATTTTCAGATAAAATGTTAAGTGTGCTTTTGAAATTTTGTATCACATTCATTCCAAATATTATTAATTATTGGATGTATATAAAGTAAATTATTTCTTGTAATTCTGTCTAGTTAGCACCCTTCTGAGAATGATGGCTCTTGTTTGCCATTCATTTCTCTTCACTTTAATAACATTCAACTGCTATTGTCAGGACATGTACCATTTTATACTCTTTATTGAACATCTTATAGATTAGGAAATGTAGAATAGAAATTTCTATTCATTAAATTGCAAAAATAAGGTTTTCATTAGTAAGAGAGTTTTTCTCTGAATTATTCCTTCACAGAAACTGAAATCATTAGCTGATTTATGTTCTTTGACAAAATTGAAAATAAAAAATATAATGTTTTTGAAATATATTCATGTACAATAAGGTCATAATCTACACTATATGACTTTCCAGATCCAAAAATGTAGCCTACATGGAGTGAAAGAAAAGAAATCAGTTTCCCATAATTCCATGGGCATAAATCTGAATAATTGCTGGCAAAAGTGAAATAAAATTAAGGATTAGGATGACTGGAGCTTTCAGTGTGCATGGCAATCAATAGAAACACAAAATTGGATTGGAGGGAGGTGGTAGGCTGACAAATAAGTCACAAAGAGCATCTGAACCAAGCCTGGGAATTAGGTGACTTTTAGAGTGCATATGGTAAAGTATCAGCTGCTGTGCCTAGAATGGGCTAGTCATATAGTTGCTAAAAAATCCAAGAGAATGAGTTAAGATGCAAGGGGAAGCAGGTCTCAAAATGTGATCAATATCTTTCTTTCAGCAAAGCCTCATAGAGACAAATGCATGGAACATTGGGCTTGGAGTCAGGAGCACCTGAGTTCAGATCCAACCTCAGAGATTTCCCTCACTTTAAAATGAGAGAGGTGTATTTGATAGACTTTATAGTTTTAAATCCATGATCCTTTAATTTTTATACTATTTGTAATTCAATTGAGCTATAAGTTTTTTCCATGTGATGTCATAGGAACAAAACAAAACTTTTCATTCTAAAGAGACTTGCTAAATTAGTCCCATTTTAAGCCATATTTTAGAAAGCTTGGATTTCTCTTCTTCCTGAAAAGATTAAACTATATAAATATGTATGCATTCTCAGCCTCTTGGTAGAATGCTATGTGCTTTTGTGATACCCCTATAATTGTTGTTTATATTAATCATTTAGCAAATAGATCAATTTGAAACTAAGCCCAAAGGGCTAAAAAACCATGCATATCCTTTAACCTATAAATATCACTACTGGGTTTATATCCCAAGAGAGATAAAAAACAAAAAAAGTAAAAGGGTCTATAATGTACAAAAAATATATAGTAGCTCTTTTCTTATAACAAAGAATTGTAAACTGAGCCAATTCCCCATCAATTAGGAAATGGCTGAACAAGTTGTGGAATGTGATTATGATGGAATATTCTTGTACTATAAGAAATAATAGACATAATGGTCTCAGAAAAGCCTGGTAAGACTTACATGATCTGATACATAGTGAAATGTACCATATACAAAGTAGCAACTATACTGTAGGATAATGATTTGACTATTCTCAGCAATCCATTGATCCAAGACAACTCTAAGGACTAATGATTACAAAAGTTATCCATCCCCATAGAAAGAACTGATAATGTCTGGATAGATATTGAAGCATATTTTTTTTACTTTTTTTCATTTTTCTTGGTTTTTTTGAGGGGGGTCTATGTTTTCTTTTACAACATAACTTATGGCAATATTCCACATGCCCTCATACATATAGTCTATATTGAATTGTCTGGCTTCTTCATGATGTGGGGTGAAAGGAGAAAAGGAGGCAATTTGTAATTCAAAGTTTTGAAAGTGAATCCTAGGCAGCTAGGTGGTACAGTAGAAAGAAGAACAATGATCCTGGAGTCAGGAGGCTTCAGGTGAGTTCAAATCTGGCCTCAAACACTTATTAGCTAGCTGTGTGACCCTGGACAAGTCACTTAACTCCATTGACTTGAAAAAAAAGGATGCTAAAACTTTTTTTTTATATTTTTATTACTGGGCAAAATATTGAAATAAAATACTTAAACAAACAAAGTGAGAAACACATGTTGATTATCCATTATAAATTAGTAATAATTCAGATGAATTTTCAGTACTCCTTGGCAATTCTTCATATTTATCATTTATTGACTTTCTATGTCATTTATCAAATTCAGTGTTCCAAATAATTCCCTACTTTCCCAAAACCCCTATTTGTGCTCCTACACCTTGCCATTAGAAAATCATCATCTTTACTGAGGAAGCTAAAGTCATCTAGTAAATGATATTATCTTTCCCAGCTTTCTCTCAGCTCTTCTTTAATCTCAAAGCTTCTCAATCACTGTAACACTTCTCTGTGTATCTGATTATTCTATTTCCTCATAAGAATAGCTTATCGCCTTGCCAAGAATAACCCCTATACTTCTGCTTGTCTTCCCCTCCTTTCTTTGTCAACTTTTATTTTTTCCTTGATCTCTGACTCAGGCATATCCTAGAAAAAGAAAACATCTTAGGAAGATTTGTAAAAGACAATTTTTTTTTGTTGACATTGCAGTATTATTTCAACATGGCAGCTCTTTTGAAATGGTTCTGTACATCTGAAACCTGAGCCACTCAGGAGGTAGGGCTTAGGCATTTCCAACATGGACTAACACAATATGTGACAACCATAGGCTTAAAAATAAAATCCTTCTAACACCAAGGAGTCTGAAAGACATTTTCCCATTTTTCCCAGGCTTGTCAATAATTGCTGAATATGGCATGAATTCTATGCTTATTTTATTGTCTCCTTCATTAGATTGTAAACTCCTTAAGGACAAGGACTATTTTTTGTCTCTTTTTGTATATCATTTAGCTCAATCTCTAACTTGAGGTAGATATTTAATAAATCTTTATTGATTATTGATAATAGTTTGCAAAACAGTTGCCATCCTTTATAGAACAATTTAAGGTTTGTGAAATGCTTTATATATGTTATCACCTTTGAGGCAGAGGTTATTAGTCACACTATTTTTCAGATAAAGAAAATGAGGCTAAGAAAGTGTTGTTGATTTATTCAGAATCCCACAGCTAAGTAAATAGTATGACTGATTTTAATTCAGGTCTTCTGACACCAATTCCAAAAGTCTATCTACTGGACCACTTAGCAAAGTATATAAAAAAGCAGGAATTACCTTATTTGAGGTAGATCTCAGAGGTAGAAGGTTCCTCTATGTTTCCACTCATATGTAAAAAGAATTCCCTCTACAAGATAATCACCAAATGGTCTCCTGACCTTACTTTAAATGGCAATCTATTCTTCTTTTGGAAAAACCTAAGGCAGTTTTTTCTTATAAAGAATCCATCTGACCTTTTCCAGCTTCTGTTCACTGTGCCTAGTTAAGTAGTATAGAGTTGAGCAATAGCAAGTCTAAAATATTTTACATGAGGTGAACTTTCAAATAATTAAAAATAAAAATATTCCTATCCAAAGTTAGGATAAATAATCATATTCTAATTCAAACATTACTTTGGTGTTTTTGAAAATTAAAACATTTGTACTTTTCTTGTCTTCTAGGATCTTTCCCAAGCTGAAGCTTTCAAACTTAGGAACTCAGCAATGGTAATCATCCAATACTTCAATACCCTCGGATATTAGTTCATATGGACAACCAGGTAGTCTTTCTCTTCCTCTTCCTTCTCTCCCTCTGCTGTTGTGTGGAGCCACACCATTATATGTGGATGTTATGTTCAAAGAAATATAAATTTTGATTCTTTATAATTCATAAGATTTCTTCTGTATTCATTCTATCAATGTTTTTAAAATTAGAATAATTATTTCGTGTTATATAGCTTTCATTTATGATTTCTTGAAATATAGCTTGTACAAAACCCTTTAAGATTCAAATAAAAGCTCTTGATATAAACTCAAATTACTCTGGCTCTCACTGATTGTCCAGTAATAGCTCCTACTCCAAGATTTACTTGCTTATTATTTGGGTTTTCTGCCTTCAAGTGATTGCTAATAGCAATTGTTTCAGTTCTGGTGAAAAATACTGTGCCTTCCCCTCCTGGATAGATTATTTTGGAAAATCAAACTAGGCCTTTTTTGCCTCAATTTATTATCTATCTTTTATTCATTGAATGCTATTGCCCCAGACAAACTATAATCTGTGAAATGCCTTAGGTGAAAAAGAACAAGCCCTTCCATTGTATTGGGACCTTTGACCTACATCTTGCCACTGGATTCTGATGACCCTGGAAAAAGAGAGTGAGGCTGAAGACTATGCATAGCACTACCTCAGTTAAATCCAACTGATGCTCAAGTCAAGACATCACCCTCCTGATACTGATCTTCTTTGAGAAATAAGGAGAAATATCAGTAATTCCATCTCTATATTTATCCTAGACTTCAATTTTTAAAAAATATTTTATTTATTTGTTTTTCCATCTACATTCAATGGCAGTTTTTAACCAATTTACCAATTTATTTTGGCAAGGTTTCGAGTTTTACAGTTTTGCCCCTCCTCTATTTGCTACTCCCTCCCTCTGACAAAATGCAATCTGAAATTGGGTCTACATTTATAACCATGCTTTACATAGATCTATATTGATAAAGTTGTGAGAGAAGAATCACATACAAATGGAAGAAAGAAAATATTAGAAAGAAAAAATGACATAATACATAAGATGACTTTTAAAAGATCAACTCAACAGTCCATCATGGTTGATCTCTACACCATGTTGCTTTTTAGTGTGTATAATGTTCTTCTAGTTTGCTCATTTCACTCAACATCATTCATGCAAATCTTTCCAGGCTTTTCTGAAATCCTGTCCCTCATGATTTCTTATGGAACAATAGTACTCCATCACATACATATACCATTATTTATTCAGCCATTCTCCATTGGTGGACATCCTTCAATTTCCAATTCTTTGTCACTACAAAAAAGAGTTTCTCTGAACTTTTTTGAACATGTGGGATTTTTATCTTTTTCACAATCTATTCAGAACAGAATACAGAACCAGTAGTGGTAGTGCTGGATCAAAGGATATGTGCATTTATATTGCCCTTTGGAGGTAATTTCAAATTGTTCTATGTAAAGGTTGGGTCAGTTCACAACTCCACCACCAATGTATTAGTGTCCCAGATGTCCCACAGCCCCTCTACATCAATGAGAGCTAATTGAATCTATTGACTCATTGTAAATAACAAATACATTAGTGGGAGTTAATAGGCAATTGAAAGAATAGACCAAAGTAATATACAAGAAAGAAATCATTCAATATCACATTTTGAATGCTGACACCCATCATTAATTTTAATTTACTCAGAATTGTGATGTTAGTGGAGTGGATTGAACTTTCTCAAGAAAGATTAAAAAGACAGAAATGTTTTCCACTATCTAATGAGAGCAATCAAGTACGTTGCTTTCTCTACCTGAACCTAAACAGAATTTTATGGTTAAGCTATGGTGGCATCCATGAAACCTCAATCTCTACATTTTTTTTTTTACCGAGGACAGAGGAAAATCTGCTCATAACTAGAAATGACCCTTCAATATCCTTCTCTGAGAAGCTTCTTTCCTTTGTGTCCTTTCATTTGTGTCTCCGTGTGTGTGTGTGTGTGTGTGTGTGTGTGTGTAGTTGATGACTGACAAATTTCAAATGATTGACAAATTTCAAAAAATAGTAATTGTTTTAAGCTTTTGAAAAAATCCTATTAATCATTTCATGCAGGTAGGTAAGAAAGCAATAAGAATAAATTAATTTCAATTTCTACCAGTTGATTTATGAATTTACGTTTGTAAGAGCTTTTATTATTCAATGGGTACTAAAAGAAAATCACAACTATTTATAGTATTATAGAAATACGTATAAAATACATTAAAGATTTAAATGAAAATATTTTTTCAAAGTTTAGGTATTTATTAAAAAGTTCAAATAAATTTAGTGGAATTGGTGTCATTATGTGAACATCTTTCTCAGCAATTACTGGGTTTGAAAATAAGAAAATAAGCTCAAATTTACTGATACAGACATTTTTTTCCTTTGAAAGGAAGCTTAGTATTTCTTTAGTTTTCTTCTTTGCCAAGTATAAAATAAAGAAAAAAGACAATAGTTGTCAAATATTATGTCTCTCCATTCTCAAACTAGAATGTTTGGTATATATTTGATATCAAATAAACATTTTATACTTTTAACATGCATTCTCCCCAAAAGGTTGTTTCTATCCATTTTGAGTGATTAAACTCAAGGGAATAAATATGTATTAATTTATAGATAACAGATAATAATTGCTTAAATATTGAGTTCAAATATAAACACCAGAACTGGTAAAGAATAATTGGTTCTTGCTGTAGAAGAAACATTATAATAAAGAACTTGAAAGTGCTGTCACATTTCATATAGCTAGCAAAATCTCAGAATATTTCAAAAATATTCTGAAAGAAAATGTCTTGGGGCTTTTTTAATGAGAATGAATGTGGTTTGAAAAGATCAAATAATATCCATGTGTCAAGTATAAATCTTAATAATAAAGATAATGAATATAATTAAAGAAGGTGAAATTAACTTACTAGTTTTCTAATAGGAAATAAACATCCTAATTACTGCTTGTTAAAACATAATTAAAAGCAAACAGGTTATTCATAAAAAACACTTGTTAAGATAATATCGAATGATATTTTACAATATTTGCCCTATACCTTTCTTGTTCACATCAGGATTTTATACTTAATAGTCATATAGTAAGATAATTAATATAGAAGTAAATGTAAGTTTTCAAAACTATGCAATTGCATTTGAAGATAGTGTTTTATTACTTTGTTTTATCTCTTAGAGACAAAATGAAACATCATTAGTATAAAGTATAGTATTGTGCAGGGAAAAATCTCCAATGAAATCTAATAAATTTTTTGAATATTTCAAAATGTATATTTTACATATATGTGTGTACCCATATGTACATATATGTGTATGTATATATCTGCATGTAGTCAATCCATTTCATTTTGTAATCTCTTCCATAGTAAGTATTTGGTTATATGCAGAATTGAGGCCTTATATTACTGGATGACAAAGTGTAAATATTAATTTAATAAAATTTTAGGATTTAATTTAAATTTAGGCTTTTGAAAAGTTTTTATTTGGAATATCTTCTTTTACTTTGTACATCTAACCAAAATATTTTTAATATTCCTTTTAAGGACTTGAGATATGATTGTTTCTAGGTAATTGAAATATCATCACAACTTCTTATCTTTTAAGGGCTATAGATTTTTAATAAAGCTCTAAGTAAGTGTGACTTGGATCCAGCACAAAGTACTCACAAAAGTTGATTGTTAAATTTTCAGTATGCAAATTTATTCCTTAGAAACTGGTAAACTGGGGCAACTAGGTGGCACAGTGGATAGAGCACCAGCCCTGGAGTCAAGAGTACCTGAGTTCAAATCCCACCTCAGACACTTAATAATTACCTAGTGGTATGACCTTGGGCAAGTCACTTAATCCCATTGCCTTGCAAAAACAAAAACAAAAAAAAGAGAAAGAAACTGGTAAACTCTACAATTATATTTAAGTGCACATTCATCCAACTCCTTGGAACAATATTCTAGTGTTCACAATCCTTTTTTTGTTTGATTGTTTTTAAGAGGGGAAGCTACTGGGGATAAGCAAATTGAAATGCATGTTTCCTAGAAATGGCATAGACTATTACAATAGCTTCCAAATGGATGTCTCTAACTAATCTCTCCCTTCTTATGAAATAATTTATCTTAAAATCCATTCTAGACATCTCATTCCCTTACACTATAAAATTTGGTGTCTTCTTTTTTCTTTATGGTCAAATACAAATTCCTCTTTTTTCCACATAAAATACTTCAGATTCTCTTTTCAAACACCTTATAACCCTACTTCATTCATGACTCTATTTTCCCACATAGTCAGGTGAATCCAAGATGGCTTTCTTTTGCCTTAACCATAGCACTAAATCCTCTGCATCCATACCTTTATGCTTATTACCTATAACTCTTGTTGGGAATGCAATTCTTCTTCTTGGAACTATAAACAACTCTAGTTCAAGCTTCTAGTGTACTCCAAAAAATAACAGCATCAGTAACATCAACAGAAACTACACAATATTTAATATTTTCATATACAATTTTAATATTCATGTGTGTATATGTCTGTTTATGTATATGTGTGCAGTTTAACTGGATAGAATGTGATCTCTCTGAGGACAGCAATTATTTCATTTTTTAAAGAAATTTTTACATTCTTTCTGCCAAATCCTTTTATGACACCAACATGGTGCTGATACCTAAACCAGGAAGTAACAAGGTAGACAGAAAATTATAGACTAATTTCCCTAATGAATATTTATGAAAAAAAATCTTTAAAACGTTTTAGTAATGAGACTACAGTAAGTTATTACTTCACCATGATCAGGTAGGATTTATACCAGGTAGGCAGGGATGGTTGAATGTTAGAAAAACACTTTACATAATTGAATTTTATCAATAAAAAAAACAACTGAAATAATATAAAAGCCTTTGATAAAATACAAAATCCATGCCCATTACAAACACTGGAAAGTTGAGGCATAAATGGATTTTGCCTTGAAATAATAAGTAGTATCTATTTAAAACTATCAACAAACAGTATATGTAATGAGGATAAATTCAAAGCATTTCCAGTAAGTACAGGGGTGAAATAAGGATGTCCATTATCACCATCACTGTCAATATATTATTATAAATGCTAGCTTTAGCAATGAGAGAAGAAAAATAAATTAAAAGAATCAGAATTGACAATGAGGAAGTGAAGCTTTCACTGTTTGCAAATGATAGATTGTATCCATAGAGAATCCAAGAAAATCATCTAAAAAGTCCTTGAAACAAATAACAAATTCAGCAATGTAGCAGGATATAAAATAACACCACATAAATCATCAGCATTTCTATATATGAACGACAAAGCCCAAGAGAAATAGATAGAAAGAGAAATTCCATTTAAAGTAACTACAGACAACATTAAATACTTGGGAATCTAGCTCCCAAGAAAAACCCAGAAATTGTATGAACACATTTACAAAGAACTTCTCACTCAAATAAAGTCAGATCTCAATAACTGCAAAATGTCAATTGCTCATGGTTATGATGAACTAATACAATAAAAATGACAATTCCACCAAATTAAATTACTTATTCAGTGTCAGACCAATCAAACTACCTAGTAATTATTTTATCAAGCTAAAAAATAGTAACAAAAAGCATCTGAGCCAAAAAAGCTCAAGAATAACAGAGAACTGATAAAAAAATTATAAAGGAAGGTGGTCTAGCTCTACTAGATCTAAAACTATACTACAAAGCAGCAGTCATCAAAATTGCCTGATCCTGGTTAACAAATAGAATAACGGATCTGTGGATTAAGATATGTTCAAAAGAAATATTAGCAAATGACTATTGTTTGACAAATCCAAAGACATTAGCTTCTGGTATTAGAACTCACTATTTGACAAAAATTGTTGGGAAAAACTGGAAATTAGTATGGCAGAAGCTAGACATAGACCCACTTCTCACACCCTATAACAAAATAAGTTCAAAGTAGGAACAGGATTTAGACATAAAATTTAGATGTAAAGGGTGACACCATAGATAAATTTAGACATTTAGACATAAAGTGTTTCACCATAGATAAATTAATAGAACAAGAAATACTCTCTCAGATCTATGGAAAGGGGACAAATTTATGACCAAAGAAGATACAAAGTACATTATAAACTACAAAAATGGATGATTTTGAGTATATTAAATTAAAAAGATTTGCATTAATAGAATCATTGCTGCCAAAAATCAGATGGAAAGCAGAAAGCTGGGAAACAATCATCACAACTAGAACTTCTGATAAATGTCTCATTTCTAAAATATATAGAGAATTGCATTAAATTTATAAGGTTGCAAGTCATTTCCCAATTGATAAATATTCCAAGGCTACAACTAGTTTTCAAATGAAGAAATTAATGCTATATTAATCATGTGAAAAAATGCTACAAATAATTTTCTATTAGAGAAATGCAAATTAAAAAAACTCTGAGATATCACCTGACAACTTATCAGATTGGCTAAAATGAAAAAAAGGGAAAATGATCAATGTGGGAGAGTTTGTTGGGGCGGGGGTATTGGGACATTAATGCATTGCTGTTGGAGTTGTTAACTGATCCAAACCATTCTGGAGAGCAATTTGGAACTATACCCAAAGTTCCTTCCCTTCTGCCCAGCAATTCCAATTCTAAGCCTATATTGAGAAGAAATCATAAAAAATGGGGAGAATCCCAAATGTCCAAAATATTCATAGCAGCTCTTTTTGTAATGGCAAAGAATAGGAAGCCTAGAGGAGATCCATTAATTGGGGAATGGTTAAACAAATTGTTGTACATGAATACTATGGAATGTTATTGTTCTATAAGAAAACATAAATATTCAGGCTCTAGAGAAGCATGGAATGAAGTACAGAATCTGAGGCTGACTGAAAGGGATAGGGCCAAGAGACCAATGTACACCTGAGCACCAACATTATGAGATGATCAACCTTGATGGAATCAGCTCCTCTCAGCAGTTCAATGAGCTAGGACATCTTTATTAGACTGGCTATGGACAATGCTATTCCCATACAGAGGAAAAAACAACAAAATAAAACCAGGGGGAAAAATTAAGAAACCCTTCAGAATCTGATGAACATTTTATAAAAATGATCTCTTATGTATCTCTTTCCCATATTCCTAATTCTTCATACCCCAAATTGTCTATTATGTAAACATATTCATCACAAATATGTACATACACTATTACCCTAACTGTTTGCTGCTGAGGGTATGGGGGTGGGAAGAGGTGGAAGGAAATTTCATAACTTAAAATATACATGTGCATATAGATGAATTTTGAAAAATTTTCATAACATCTATTTGTAAAAACAAAATATCAATAAGAAAATTCTTTACATTCTCAGAGTTTAAAACAATGATTTGCATATAGTAGATTCTTAGGGCAGCTAGGTGTTTCAGTGGATAGAGCATCAGAACTGGAGTCAGGAAGACCTGAGTTCAAATCTGCCCTCAATCATGTTTCAGATGTGTGACACTGGAAGAGACACTTAATTTCTGTTTCTCTTAATCCAGTGGAGAAGAAAATGGAAAACCATTTTAGTACCTTTGTCAAGAAAATCCATTTTCCAGAATGACCTATGAATGCTCTGAAAGCTAATTGCCTATTTCTGAAAATGGTGAAATAACTTTATTTTTATTTGTTGCTCTTCAGTCATGTCTGACTTTTCATAACCCCTTTGGGCTTTTCTTGGCAAAGATACTGGAGGTGATTGTCATTTCCCTCTCCAACTTATTTTACAGATGAGGAACTGGGACAGAGAGGGTTAAATAATTTGCTCGAGGTAGCACCGCTAGGAAATGACTGAAGCTAGATTTGAATACAGGAAGATGCCTTCCTGATTTCAAAACCAGTTTTCTATCCATTGTGTCACATAGCTATCTACACACTTTATTATGTACCCTTTATTGCTTTTATTCATTTTATGGAAAAATAAAACATTTACACAGTGAATTATATTTTGTCTATGGAAAAGAAATTCCATTACATCAAGATAAACTAACTAAGATAAAGTGAAAGGGCAGAGATAGAGTTTCTAATAGGATGAGGGTTTCTTGCACATTCATATATATTTTTTTACTCTGAACTTCAAACTTTATTAACTTTTATATACAATTTTATTTTCCTCAATTCAGTGTTAACAAAATTTAAATATTTTTAAAATTTCTGTCCCTTCCTCCCTCTCTGCCTCCTTTCCTCTCTTTCTCTTTGCCTGAGATGGTAAGCAATCTGTTATACTTTATACATGTACAATCATGTAAAGCTTTCAATTAGTCATTTTATATGGACTAGAATAATAAGATTCATAAATAATGGCACAATAATTAAGGAAAAGGAAAAAGAAAAAGAAAGGAAGGAAGGAAAGAAAGGAAGAAGAAAGAAAAAGAAGGAAGGAATAAAGAAAAATCACAAAGAAATGAAGAATTTATAGTAAGACAGTATCAGTTCTTTTTCTGGAAACACATAGAATGTTTCACCTGGAGCCCTTTGTTCATGAACATTGTATCACATCACTGAGCTGTTGAACATAGCTAAATTTCATAGTTCTTCATTTTACAATGTTTCTTTTACTGTTTCTGGTCACCTCAATGTGCATCAGATCATGCAAGTCTTTCCAGATTTTTCTGAAGTAATTCTACTTTTCATTTTTTCAATTCACAATTAAATTCCATATCAATACAATACTAAAACTTATCTTGCAATTCTCTAATTATATTTCTCAATTTCTATTTCTTAGCTACAACAGAAAAGAAGCTGCTATAACTATTTTTGCAAAAATAGATCCTTTCCCCTCTTTTTATTTTTTTATCTATATATGTTGGATAAAGACCTTGCAGTGGTACTGCTGGATTAAAGGACATACACAACTCTATAACCCTTTGGTCATACTTCTAAATTACTCTTCAGAAGAGTTGGATCAATTCACAACTCCTCCAAGAAGGCATTACATTCCTAGTTTTCCCATATCTCCTTCAATGCCTATTCATAGTGACTAAATCCACATACCTACATCCAGGTACATGCTAAAATGAGCTCGAATTGGTTCATGAATGTTGAAGTTAAATTTTCAGTTGGTGTATTTATACAAATGTTAGAATCAGGGTTTAATTTGCTCTTTTGTTGACTATCTAAACTTAAGAACTTGATGGCAAAACTATTAATAATACAGATCAAGATTACAAATGTGTCTTAGACTATAGAGAAGTTAGTTGTTAAACATTTAACAAAACATCTCCATCTACCCACCCCAAACAGAAAATTGGCATGCATTACCTGGATAAGAAGAGAAGAAACTAGACTGAGTATTGAATGTCATACATTCTTTGAGAATCAATGAGAACTTGTTATTTCCCAGAAATTCTAAAACAGTGGTAATCAAGTACCATAAACTCAGGTTTACCTTATGTCTGACCCAACTCTGAATCCTTTTCCTTGTCGTTAAATAGGACCAAGGAAGTATCAGAAGATTAGCCCAATTCTGTAATGATTCCAATTGTTTCACTAAGGATAAATTTAATGCGTAGGAGAAAATATATTGGCTTATCATTTCAATACAAATGAAATTAAAATCATGATTACATGATCAGAATTTACCTTTGCACTATAAAGAAATAAAAATGCTTTAAAATGAGGAGGTTAGGTTGTGCAGTGGATAGAGCACTGGCTCTGGAGTCAGAAGAACTTGAGTTCAAATCTGACCTCAGATGCTTAATAATTACCTAGCTGTGTGGCCTTGGGCAGGTCACTTAACCCCATTTGCCTTGCAAAAACCTAAAAAAATAAAATAAATAAGTAATGCAAATAGGATTTCAGAAAATTCAACCTATTTAAGTAAACCAATCTGATAGGTGTGAGGTGGTACCTAAGACTTATTTTAATGTGCATTTTTCTAATCTATAATGTTTAGAACAAATTTTTCATATGACTAGAGATAGCTTTAATTTCTTCATCTGATAATTGCCTCTCCATATTCTTTTACCATTTTTCAAATGAGGAATGATTTGTTTTCTTATAAATTTAACTAAGTTCTCAATCTATATATTTTAGAAATGAGTCATTTGTCAGAAACACTTGTTGCAAAAATTATCTCCCAATTTAAGGCGTTCATTTTAATATTGCTTGCATTGGCTTTGTTTGCATAAAACCTTCTCAATATAATATAATTAAAAATTACCCATTTTGTCTCTTTTAATGTTCTCCATCTCTTCTTTGGTTATAAACTGTACAGAGTTTGAAGCAACCTGCAATCTTGGCATAAACCCAATTTGATCATAGTTTTTAGCCTGGTGATAACCAGGATGGAAAGTATTTAGCAGAACTTGTTCTTCACCTATTTTTCACATAGTTTAAATAGAATTGAAATTAATTATTCCTTGAATATTTGGTAGAATTAACTTGTGAATCCATCTGGCCTTGGAGATTTTTTTCCTTAGGGAGTTCATTGATGGCCTTTTAAATTTCTTTTTTCTGAGATGGGATTATTTAATTATTTAATTTCCTCTGCTTTTTAGCTTAGGCTGTTTATAGTTTGTAAATATTCATCTATTTCACTAAGATTTCACTTAATAATTGGATTTATTGGCATACAGATAGGCAATATTCCTCCAATTACTTTAATATCCTCCTCATTAGTGGTGAAATTAACCTTTCTCATTTTTGACACTAGTAATTAGTTTTCTTCTTTCTTTTTTTAAATCAAATTAACCATGGGTTTATCTATTTTATTGATATCTTCATAAAACCAACTCAATTTTATTTATTAGTTGAATAACACTTTTTTATAAAAATGTATTTATATGGTTTTTGCAAGGCAATGGAGTTAAGTGAATTGCCCAAGGTTACACAGCTATGTAATTATTAAATGCCTGAGGTCACATTTGAACTCAGCTCCTCCTAATTCAATGGTCAGTGCTCTATCCACTATGCTCTGTAGCTGTCCCCAAATAATACTTTCAATTTTATTAAATTATTCTTTGACTTTTCAAAATTTCTAACTTAGTACTTAATTAGGGATTTTTAATTTGTCCTTTCTCTAGCTTGTTTAATAGCATATCCAATCCATTTGATATATTTCTCCTAATAACTACTTTGGCTATATTCCACAAGTTTTGGTATGCTGTTGCCTTTCTGTCATTGTCTCAGATGAAGATAATTAATCAATCATCATTGTCTTGGATGAAGACAAATAATCATTTCTATGATTTGTTGTTTGGCCCACTGGGTTATTTAGTTTCCACTTAATTTTAGGCCCATCTTTCCATGGTCCTTTGTTGCACATGATTTTAAATGCATCATGATTTGAAAAGAACACATTTAATAAATCTGCCTTTCTCCATTTGATTGAGGTTTCTAATGCCCAAATATATGGACCATTTTTGTAGGAGTCATGTATAGGTGAAAAGATACTGCGGGTATATTCCTTTTAATTCTCATTTAATTTTCTCCAGAGGTCTATCACATTTAACTTTTCTAATTCACCTTCTTGACTTCCTTCTTGTTTATTTTATGGTTAGATTTAGTTAATTCTGAAAGAGAGAAACTGAGAAACTGGAGAAACTCCAGAAAGATTGTTTTGCTGTCTGTCTTCCTTTATCTCCTTTAACTTGCAGGAACTCATTTATCTGCTCCTTTAAGAAATTTTGATGCTATACGCCTGGTACATACATGTTTCATATTGAAATTATTTAATTGTATCTTTTAGGGGAATATAGTGTACATTTTTATTCCTTTTAATGAGATTTATTTTGCAGTCCCTTTGTCTGAACTAAGGATTGCTACCCATGCTTTTTTCACTTCAGCTGAAGCATAATATATTCTGCTCCAGTCTTTTACCTTTACTCTGTGTGTAGAGCTGCAGAAAGGCAGAAATAATAAATGGATACTTCTCAGACAATGATGCAATAAAAATTACATGTAATTAAGTGTCATGGAAAGATAAATAAGACTAACTGGGAACTAAATAACTTAATTTTAAATGAGTGGATCCAACTACAAATCATAGAAGTAATCAATAATTATATCCCAGAAATTATAATAATGTGATATTATACCAAAATTTATGTGATACAGCCAAGGCAGTTTTGAGGGAAAATTTTATATATCAAAATGCTTACATGAATAAAATAGTAAAAGAGGAGATCAATGAATTGGTTATGCAACTAAAAAAGCTAGAAGAACAAATTAAAGATCCTCATTTAAATACTAAATTAGAAATTCTGAAAAACAAGGGAGAGATTAATTAAAAGTGAAAGCAAAAAATCATTTATCTAATAAAGAAAACTGAGAGGGTTTTATGAAAAGTCAATAAAATAAATACATAAACCTTTTTTTAAATCAGATTAAAAAAAGGAAGAAAACCAAATTACCAGTATCAGAAGTGAAAAGGTGAACTAACCACCAAATGAGGAGAAAAATAGAGATAATTCAGAACTCCTTTACCAAACTGTATGTCACTAAATTTGATAACCTGAAAGAAATGGATGACGATTTACAAAAACACAAATTGCCCAGATTAATATAAAGGAAATAACATACTTAAATTCTTTTTATGACACCAACAAGGTGCTGATACCTAAACCAGGAAGAACAAAACAAACATTTAAAATTATAGACCAATCTCCCTAATAAACATTGATATAAAAATCTGAAAAAAAAATTCAGCAATGCAACAACAGCAAGTTTTAACTAGAATAATACACCATGATCAGGAAGGATTTATAACAGGTAGGCAGGAATGGTTCAATATCAGGAAAACACAACATAATTGAACATATTAATAGAAAAACAAACAGAAATCATATGATTATCTCAATAGATGTTGAAAAAGCCTTTGATATAATACCATATCTATATTAAAAACACTAGAAAGTTTAGGAATAAATGGAGCTTTCCTTAAAAAATAAGTAGTTATCTATCTAAAAACCATCAACAAGTATCATATATAATGGAGATAAATTTGAAAAATTTCCAAGAAATTCAGGGGTGAAACAAGGATGTCCATTATCATCATTACTATTCAATATAGTATTGGAAATGCTAGCCATAGCAATAAGAGAAGAAAAATAAATCAAAGGAATCAGAACTGATAGTGCTGAAATAAAACTTTCACTCTTTGCAGATAATATGATAGTATAAATAGAGTACCTGAAAAAATCATCTAAAAAATCTCCATGAAACAATCAACATATTCAGCAAAGTAGCAGGATATATAATAAACCCATATATAAATAATCAATATTTTAAAATATGAACAACAAAACCCAAGAGAAAGAGAACGAAAGAGAAATTCCATTAAAATAACTGTGGGCAACATTAAATACTTGGGACTCTATCTCCCAAGACAAACCCAGAAACTGTATGAACATAAGTATGAAGCAATTCTCACCCAAATAAAGTCAGATCTAAATAATTGAAAAAAATGTCAATTACTCATATTTAGGTCTAGCTAATTCTATCCAAACTTAATTACTTATTCAGTGCCATAGCAATCAAAACACCAAAAACATTGTTTTACTGAGAGAGAAAAAATAGTAACAAAATTCATCTAGCTCTAAAAGCGCTAGGCCTGAACTAGCAGTAATCAAAATTGCCTGATCCTGGTTAAGAAATAGAGTAATGGATCAGTGGATTAAGATAGGTTCAAAAGAAATAGTAGTAAATGAATGCAGTAATCTACTGTCTGAGAAATCCAAAGACATTAGCTTCTAGGATAAGAACTCACTATTTGACAAAAATTGTTGGGAAACCTGGAAAATAATATGGCAAATTTAGACATAGATCCACATCTCATACCCCATAAAAATAAGATCTAAATGGGTACAGGTTTTAGATATAAAGGGCAACAGCATAAATTAATAGACCAAGAATACTCTATGAGATCTATGGAAAAGGGATAAATTTTATGTCCAAACAAGAAATAGAATATGTTATAAACTTCAAAATGGATGATTTTGATTATATTAAATTAAAAAGTGTTTGCACTAATAAAATCAATGTTGCTAAAATTAGAAGGAAACAGAAAGCTGGGAAACAATCTTCACAGCCAGGAGTTCTGCTAAAGGTCTCATTTCTAAAATGTATAGCGAATCACATCAGATTTATCAGGTAACAAGTCATTTCCCCAAATGATAAATGGTCAAAGGATATGAATAGATAGCTTTCAAAAGGCAAAATTAAAGTTACATATAATCATATGAAAAAATGCTCCACATCATTACTGATTAGATAAATTAAATTGAAATAAAGAACTGTGAGTTATCACTTCACACCTATCAGATTGGCTAAAATAAGAAAAAGAAAAATGATCAATGTTGGAGAGGCTGTGGGAGATTGTGATATTAATGCATTGCTGGTGGAGTTTTGAACTGATCTAATCCTTCTGGAGAGCAATATGGAACTATGCCAAAAGTTCATACATTTGACCC
This sequence comes from Macrotis lagotis, assembly GCF_037893015.1. Classification (NCBI taxonomy): domain Eukaryota; kingdom Metazoa; phylum Chordata; class Mammalia; order Peramelemorphia; family Peramelidae; genus Macrotis; species Macrotis lagotis. Next base: position 193,732,852 of record NC_133664.1, on the reverse strand, counting down.
AGTAATTTCCATTCCAGGCCTATATCCAGAAGAAATCATAAAAAAGGGAAAAGTCCCCAAATATTCATAGCAGCTATTTTTGTAGTGGCAAAGAATTGGAAATTGAGGGGATGCCCATCAATTGGGGATTGGTTCAAAAGCTATTGTACAGGAATATTATGGAATACTATTGTCTTATAAGAAACCATAAATAGTGAGATTCTAGAGAAGCATGGAATGAGTCACAGGATCTGATGCTGAGTGAAGGGAGTTGAACCAAGAGGACTATGTACACATTAACAAAAATACTGTGAGATAATCAACTGTGATGGGCAGTTCCACTCAGCAGTTCAGACACCTAGGTCAACCATATTACACCAGCTATGGACAATGCTATCCTGAACCAGAGTAAGAAAAATAAAACAAAGCAAATCAAAAATCCTCCAGAATCTGATGAACACCAAATTCATTTTGTAAAACAAAAATCTCACATATCTCTTTCCCTTAAGCTATATTCCTCATACTGAAAAGGACTAATCTGTAAACCCTGTGTGTATTGCTCAACTTCATATGCATTTGTTATAAGCAGAATATTGTAGGATTCTGGTTTTTAATCTCTTCTGCTATCTGCTTCCATTTTACAGAGTTCATCTTATTCACATTCACACTTATAATTACAAACTCATTACTTTTTGTGCTGTCTCCCCTTCCTTTGACCTTTATTTCCCTCCCTTCATTCTATCCATACTCATCTGTGTTTTGTTTCTGAATGCTGCCTCCCTCTATGTGTTTCCCCTTCTATCAGCCCCCATTTCCTTTTCTTCCCTCTTTACCTTTTTCCCTTCTTCCTTCCCTTCCTTTGGTTATTCCTGCCTTCCCTTCACCATCTCCATTCCCCTCCTAGTACTTGAAAGGTAAGGTAAATTTCTAAACCCAAATGAATACATGTGTTAATCTCTCTTTAAGCCAAATCTTATTAGAGTAAAATTCATGCAATTCTAGCCCCATTCCTTCTTTCGCTCTACTGCAAGAGGTCCTTTATACTTCTTCATATGGTGTAATTTACCCCATTCTGCCTCCTCTGTCCTCCAGTCTTATAATCCCCTCCTTTTTTGGATGTCTTAATTTTTTTAAATCATTCCATTAAAATCAACTTATGTCTATACCTTCAGCCTAAGTTTACCTCCTTAATAGAGTTATGATTCTCAAGAGTTTTGAGAATTTTTCTCTCAGGCAAGGCTGTACTCAATTTAATCTTAATGAATAACATTATTTTCTTTTCTCCTGTGCCTCTTGAGTCTCTTGTTTGAAGGGCAAATTTTCCGTTCATCTTTGGTCTTTCCATTAGGAAAGTTTCAAAGTCATCTATTTCATTAAATATTTATCTTTTCCCCCTGAATGAGTATATACTGTTTTGCTGGTTAATTGATTCTTGATCATAATCCAAGATCCATTGACCTCTGAACTATCATATATAAAGTCCTTCAATCCTTTAACTTTGATGTAACCAGGTCCTATGCAATTCTGATTGTGGCTTCTCAGTATTTGAATTGTTTCTTTCTGGATACTTGCAGAGTTTTCTCCTTAATCTCATAATTCTGAAGTTTGGCTCAATATTCCAAGTTTGGCTCAATATTCCTTGGGGTTCTCATTTTGGGATACCTTTCAAGAAGTAATGCATGAATTATTTCAACAGCTATTTTACCCTTTGGTTCCAGGATGTCAGGGCAGTTCTCCTGGATGGTGTTCTGAGGAATGTAGTCTAGGTTCGTTTTTTTTTTTGATTACGGCTTTGAGTTAATCCAATTGTTCTTAAATCATGTCTCCTATGTCTATTTTTCCAGGTCAGTTGCTTTAACAATGAAATATTTTATAGTTTCTCCTAATTTTTACCTCTTTTGATTCTAACCAGTTCTTTGTTTCTCATGTAATCATTAATGTCCACTACTCCTATTTTATTTCTCAGGGAGAAAATTTCTTCATTTAGCTGTTCATCTCCTTTTCCGTTTTGTCAATTTTATTTTTTTAGGTGTTTTCAAGGTAAATGGGTTTAAGTGGCTTGCCCAAGGCCACACAACTAGGTAATTGTTAAGTGTCTGAGACCGGATTTGAACCCAAGTACTCCTGACTCCAGGGCCAGTGCTTTATCCACTATGCCACCTAACTGCTCCTTGTCAATTTTATTTTTAAAAGAGCTGTTATTTTTTCCCTATTACATTCTTTTGGTATTTGATTTTTGTTTTTTTAATAAAACTAATATGCATCATAAAATGAGATTGCTTTTGGGCTTGCTTCAGGAGGAGGTTGCCTGGGGTGGGTAAGAAGAGAGGGGTGAGGTAACAAGTCAGAGGACCCAGAATTTCAATTCTGCCATTTATAGCTTGTGTGACAATGGACAAATCATTTAAGTTCTTTGACCTTTAGTTTTTTCCCTCTATAAAATTAGAGGGTTTGATCAGATGACCTCTAACGTACTTCCAACTCTAAAAATATGATACTTTACTGAGATGTATGTTAGTAACAATGAAGCAAAGAAAACCAAACAAAGTGGTCCATGGGTAGGATCCAATCAGGCCATCTCCATCCAAGCCTAACGATCTTATTGGAATATAGTGTTTTCCTTTAAATCAATTTGAAATTATTTGGCATATTAATTATATAAATTGATGAAATGTTAAAAGAAAAGAGTACATTGAAGCACCTACCACTATTTCCTTGCTTATATCTCAACAGATATGTTTGTAGCTAGTTAGAGTTTCTGAACTAAGGTCATAAATGTGAAATCCAGGTTTTATCATTTAATTTTTCTGTTTTCCACTGTCATAGATTATTTCTCTTAACTGCCTGGACCTTAAAGATTGGAGAATAAGATGAAGGTTCTCAAGAAGTGCTTTCATTTATTGCTCCAGGAAATTCAGAGATAGCCTCACATAAAGGAGTTTGACTTCCTATTGGTACAGTTTCTGTTCATGGCCACTAGCCTAGTGGAGAAATTGGCTAGGAAGTCAAATTAAGGTTTTTTGGCTTTGTTTTGTTTTTTAGGTTTTTGCAAGGCAAATGGGGCCAAGTGGCTTGCCCAAGGCCACACAGCCAGGCAATTATTAAGTGTCCGAGGCCGGACTCAAACCCAGGCACTCCCGACTCCAGGGCCGGTGCTCCATCCACTGCACCACCCAGCCATCCCCAAATTAAGTTTTGACTTTGGATAAATCAAAGAACTTATTTGAATGCCCCAATTTAAGTTAAAATATGTGATATTTATAATGGATATCTGAATACAAAATTCTGCAGAAAAAATTTAACTCTAATTTCATCTGTACCTTTAAGTAAATCAAAAGAGGCAAAACTGACCTATTAAATTTTAAGCTAGAATTGGAACTTTATATTTAGGTCAAATGACAATGGCCTTAGTAATCAGCATAATATACAATTCTCAAGAGTAATACCAAAGTTATTATCACAATAGCTTTTAATATCATGTGCTAACATCATTTACATAAGTTTCATACTTAAGAAGAAATATTAAAATTTGTATAATGCTAGTTTGTAATTTAGACTAACTTCTGTCTTGTAGGATTAAAAGTGTAATTAGGAAAACGAGGGATGAGGCCACATAAAAAAAATTTCAGGACCATTCTCTAAACCAATATGTTCAAGTACATGAATTTAGTGAGTATATTAATAACTGTCTGATAAAACACCAAGAAGAATGGGTATTTATATTGCTAGCCCTATTTGTTTAGTGTGAAAAATGGCATTTCCTTAAATACCATATATAGTTTTCTATATATTCTAGTCTGATCTTATTATATACTTCATCCTACTTAAAAGTTAAAAAAAAAATTTAGGGGCGGCTAGGTGGAGCAATGGATGGAGCACCGGCCATGGAGTCAGGAGTACCTGAGTTCAAATCTGGTCTCGGTCACTTAATAATTACAAAGCTGTGTGGCCTTGGGCAAGCCACTTAACCCCATTGCCTTACAAAAAAAAAATTAAAGCAGTCAAGCATGTTTGTAGAAATAAATGAATTGCATTACAGAATAACTACAGACTGTGTTATATATAACATGCACCATTCACATACATTGAACCTGCATGGATGTGCCTTTCTTGCAACAAGGCATAAAATACAAAATCTCTCAAAAAAGTGAGTCATTTCTTAGCACAGAGTGAAACAGACTGATAGTAACTTTGGCAATTCATTTTACAAAATTATTTTCCCCAATATAAAAATTTCCTTCATTCTGGATCAAGCCGCGGTAAAACAGGAAATATGAGATTTCCAAATGCAGAGTACTGGGTTATGAAGTATCCTGAAGAATGTGCATGAGCATGCTGTAAGGCAGCCTTCTGCTGTGCTGCAATGTGCTGCTGTTCAGCATGATCACGAAAATCCTTATTAAGGGGGGGGGGCTGGAGAGGGCAATGCTGGCTCCAGGATGATTTGTTGAAGATTGGTTTTGCATAAATAATTTCCTTTTCTCCTTGTCGAGTTCTGCCAGGATTGCTACTCGATTTTTATTTTGAAAACTTTCTGAGAACAGTTTGGTTAATACTGAATGACTTCTTCCTGGGGGTGGTCATGAGTTAAAACCCGTCATTCAAAATCTTATACCTGCTCCTTTTCTCTCCTTTTCTATGCCCATTATCTTGTAGCTGGCTCTTGGACAGGATATCTAGTCTTGTCCAGGAGGATTTGTTGCCATGCTCCTATTTGTTGTTAAATTATCTTCAATAGCAACTAAGGAAGTTAAGTTGAGAATGGCCAAGCGGGGTGCGGCAGAGCCACTGGGCACGTGCCCCTCCGGGAGTCGGATCTCCTGGGCCCACAGCTCCGTGCCCGCCAGGATGAGACCCCATTTTTTTTGCAAGGTAGTGCAGTTGTCATTTGCCCAATTATTAATTGTCTGAGGCCAGATTTGAGCTCAGATCTTCCTGAGTCCAGGGTCAGTGCTTTATCCACTGCACTCCCTAGTTGCCCTCCACCCTAATTTAAAGGATTTGTGTTCGTCATTTTTTGTTGCAAAAATGTTAATTTTCTCTTGCATTTCTTTTTCCAAATTTTTGCATTGGATATTTTTTTAATTGTGGAAAGACTCTGGGAGCTTGTAAGCTTTTCGCCACCATTTTGGTTCTAATCTGGATGTTCCACAAATTTGAATTTGCTAAAATCAACAGCCAAGGCAACCCTTGGGAGAAAGGAGGATAGTGAGGACAAAATACTGTCCAAACTACTTCCACAACAAGCATTCGGAAGGCCCATGATGGGGCACTGCCCTATTGGGAATTGTTTTTATATCTTATTTATTCATTTTTATCCTTTTGTACATGTATATTTTCAGATTACAAAGTTTCCCTCTGTCCTCCTTTCACAACCCCCTCTCATCAGTTGGAAACAGTTTGGTTAGCATTTTACATATATATTTTGTTAAAGTTATTTACAAATTAGTAATTTGTGGAGTGAGGAATTGGGATTAAGAGAAAGAGATACATAAGAGATCATTTTTATAAAGTGTTCATCAGATTCAGTAAAGGTGTTTGGTTTTTTTCTGTGTGTTTTGTTTTGTTTTGTTTTTCTTTCTCTGGTTGGGGATATTATAGTCCATAATCTGTCAACAGTTGTCCTAGCTCTCTTGACTGCTGAGAGGGTTTGCTTCCATCAGGTTATTCATCTCATGCTGATGTGTAAACTGTTCTCTTGGCTTTTCCATTTGATTTTTAAAATCCTTTCAAAATCTTCTAAGAAATCATTCTGGATTGGGCATCAGATCATTTTCTCCTCTATAGTTTCACTTGGTCACCCTCTATGATCTGCTTTTTTGAACTTGTATTTTGCCCATCCTTATTTCCAAGGTAACTTCCAGCTGATCTTTGTTTTCTCTGGCCTTTTTTTCATTTTGAGTTTTGTTATCTGTTCCATGCTGTTATCTATCTCATATTGGAGAGAGACTTGCTTGCAGACCTTCTTTGGCTTCCCAAATTATTTCTCTCTGTCTCTCTCTGTCTCTCTCTGTCTCTCTCTGTCTCTCTCTGTCTCTCTGTCTCTCTCTCTCTCTCTCTCTCTCTCTCTCTCTCTCTCTCTCTCTCTCTTTCCACCCTGGGCTTTGTCTTTTGGGCATATCAGTCACTTACTATCTATAATAGAGACACCTCAGGCAGCCCAATCACTAAACTAGGTCCACCACATTGGAAATGCCAGAAGTTCTTAGCATACTGAAAATCAGTTGGCCACTTCCTCATTGGAGGATGTCGGAAAACCTGAGGTTATGTTTGAGCTGTTTTAACAAGAACACCAGGGACCAGGAGTCCTCTCACTGGATCTGTAAACAACCTTGGACTACTTGAAAAGGCAGGAAAAAGTCTCCATTTCCAGATGGATTTACAAGTGAATTTTACTAAATATTTAAGGAACATTTCTTTCCTGTCCTACATTAACTATTTTAAAATTTAAGTAGGCAAGGAAGGAGTTCTATCAAACCCTTTTTATGTTACCAACATGGTGCTGATACCTAAACCAGGAAGAAACAAAACAGACAAAAAGTATAGACCAATCTCGCTAATGAATATTGAAGCAAAAATCTTAAATAAAATTTAAGCAATGAGACTACAGCAAGTTATTACTAGATTAATACACCATGAACAGATTGGATTTATACCAGGCAAGAAGGCACAGTTCAACAGTAGGAAAACACTCAATATAATTAAGCATATCAACAGTAATACCAACAGAAACCTTATGATTATCTTAATAGCTGATGAAAAAGCCTTTGATAAAATATAACATCTATTCCCATTAAAAACACCAGAAAGTATGGAAATAAATGGAGTTTTCCTTAAAATAATAAATAGTACCTATCTAAAACCCTCAACAAATATTATATTTAATGGAAACAAACTCAGAACATTTCCAATAAATTCAGGGGTGAAACAAGGATGCTCACTATCAACATTAATATTTAATAAAGTATTAGAAATGATAGCAGTAGCAACAAGAGAAGAAAAAGAAATTGAAGGAATCAGAATAGGCAATGAGAAAGCAAACTTTTATTCTTTGCCAATGATATGATGGTATACCTAGAGAACCCAAGAAAATCATTTAAAAATTCCTTGAAACAATTAACAAATTTGTCAGTGTAGCAAGATAGAAAATAAACCCACATAAACCATCAGTATTATTATATATGAACAACAAAGTCCAAGAGCAAGAGATAGAAAGAGAAATTCCATTTAACGTAACTGTAGATAATATTAAATACTTGGGAATCTACTTCCCAAGACAAATTCAGAAATTGTATGAACTCAATTATAAATTTCTTCTCACCCAAATAAAGTCACTTCTAAATAATTGGAAAAATGTCAAATGTTCATGGTTAGGTCGAGCTAATATAATAAAAAATGACAGTTCTACCCAAATAACTTATTCAGTACCATACCAATCAAACTAGCAAATAAAAACTTTACTGAGCTAGAAAAAAATAACAAAATTAAAGAATAGCAGAACTGATTTTAAAAAAAAAAAAGGAAAGTAGCCTAGCTCTACCAGATATAAAACTACGCTATAACGCCACAGTCATTAAAACTGCCTGGTACTGGTTTAAAAATAAAGTAATGAATCAGTGGATTAGGATAAGTTCAAAAGAAAATGCAGTAAATGACTACAGCAATCTACTAATTGACAAACCCCAAAACATCAGCCTCTGGGATAATAACTCACTCGGGAAACTGGAAAAACGAATGGCAAAAATTGGGCATAGACTCACATCTCACACCCTATACCAAAATAAGGTCAAAATAGGTACAGGATTTAGATAAAAAGAGTGATACCATAGATAAATTAATAAACCAAAAAATATTCTATCTATCTGATGCATGGAAAAGGGATAAATTTATGACCAAACAAGAAGTAGAGCACATTATAAAGGGTAAAAAAAATAATTTTGATTTTATTAAAAAGTTTTTGCACTAATAAAAATCAATGCTCCAAAATTACATGAAAAGTGGAAAGCCAGGAAACAATCTTCACAACCAGGGGTTCTGATAAAGGTCTCATTTCTAATATATAGAGAAATTTGTATCAAATTTATAAGTTGACAAGTCATTCCTAAATTGATGAATGGTGAAAGTATATGAAGAGACAGTATTCAAATCAAAAAATTAAAGCTATATATAAGCATATGAAAAATGCTCCAAATTACTATTGATTAGATAAATTTAAAATTAAATTAAGCAAATTAAACAAGCAAATTATAACAACAATGAGGTATCATCTCACACCTATTAGATTAGCCCAGATGAGAAAAGGGGAAAATGATCAAGGTTCGAGAGGTTGTTACCGAATTGGGACATTGATGCATTGCTGGTGGAATTGTGTGAATGGATTCAACCTTTCTGGAGAACAATATGGAACTTTGCCCAAAGAGCAATAAAACTGTTCATACTCTTTGACCCAGCTATTCTAATTCTAGTACTATATCTAGAAGAAATTGCAAAAAAATGGGAAAAGTCCTACATATTCCAAAATATTCATAGCAGCCCTTTATGTAGTGGCAAACAATTGAAAATTGAGGGGATGTCCATCAATTGGGGAATGGCTAAATAAGTTATGGTACATGAATAATATGGAATATTATTGTTCTATAAGAAGCAATAAATGGTCGGATTCTAGAGATGTATCAAATGACTTATGGGATCTGATGATGAGTGAAAGGGAGTAGATCCAAGAGAAGAATTTACACATCAACATTTTGAGATGAACAACTTTGATGGAAACAACCCCTCTCATCAGTACAGAGAGCTAGGACAACCATTTTTGACAGATTATGGACTATATTATTCCCAACCAGAGGAAGGAAAAACAAAACAAAACACACAGGGAAAAAAAAACCCTACTGAATCTGATGAACATTTTATAAAATAATTATCTCTTATGTATATCTTCTCCTTAACTTCATTCTTCATGCCAAAAATGACTAATTTGTAAATATGTTTAATAAAATATGTATGTAAAATGCTAACCTGACTGTTCCCAACTGAGGGGAGGAGGGTTGGAAGGGAGGGTGGAGAAAACTTTGTAACTTGGAAACATACATGTACAAAAGAATGAAAATAAATTGAAAAAAAAAAAGAAAAGGCAGGAACACCTGGGGCCATCTCTAGGCTATTTAATTAAGAACATCAGGCATTCCTTCCTGCTAGCCATACCAGTGGCTCATAGCCAGGGTTCTGCTGTCCAGACTAGTCATTCAGGTTGAATCTTAGTCTTAAGCATCTGAGGTAGAGCTTTCTCAACAGACTGGGAAATAGTCACCCACAGTGTAGTCAAGTCCTACCTTCAAAGCTTCTGCTCCCATAGCCAAGATCTCAGGTTAGTTCCCCACCTCACCCTTACAATAGTGCACTGAGTCTCTGCTCTCTCTACCCAGCGAACATTCATATTTCCCTGTCACAGACCTTGCTGGAATATGTTTCACTCTGATTTTTGTTCCATTCTCTCATTCCAAATTATTATTAATGTTGGTTCTGAGGGAAACCCAGGAATATTTTTTTAAACAGGAATCCTAGTTTTTCTCTGCCTTCTTAACTGCAAATTACAATATCAGTTGTCTCTTTGAAGATAGATAGTATGCTTTATCATTAGAAATTTTGGATGATCTGGGATCATTCTATTACTGAGAATAGCTAATAATCATTCACCATTCATCAAACAATATTGCTGCTATTCTGTACAATGATTCTTCTAATTCTGTTCATTTTACTATTCATAATTTTATATAAGTCATTCCCAGTTTTTCGGAAGACTATAAAAACAATGTAACAATATCCATTCATTTCTAGCTAAGCCTTTTTTAAAGTCTTTACGTTTTTCCGCAATTAAAAAATTTAAAATGAACAATTTAGGGACTACCACAATTCAAGAGATTTTCAGAAAATTTTACTAGGCTCAAATTAATGAGAAAGACAGTTGATAATATTTGTCTGAGTATTAAATTTGTCATTGAATTATTTTATAATAATAAAAAATTTAGAAATAATAAATAATCAAAAACTGATTTTTGTTATAACAAAAATTAAAATTTTTTTGACTGAATCAACTGGTGAATAAATAGTCTATGAGCATTACATTTGATCACTATTTAAACATTTTACCAAGTCCTAGACTAAATCAATCTTGCACTCAATACAATTATTCTTAAAAAGATAATAAGAAACAAACCTATCAGAAAGTATATGATCTTATCAATAGATGCTGAAAAAGCTTTTGACAAAATACAGCACCCATTCCTATTAAAAACACTAGAGAATGCAGGAATAGATGGACTGTTCCTTAGAATAATTAGCAGTATCTATCTGAAACCATCAACAAGCATTATATTCAATGGGGAGAGGTTAGAAGCATTCCCAGTAAAATTGGAGTAGAACAAGGATGTCCATTATCACCACTACTATTCAACATCATATTAGAAATGTTAGCTTCAGCAATTAGAGAAGAAAAAAGAATTTGAAGGATTTAGAATTAGAAAGGAAGAGACAAAAATCTTACTCCTTGCAGATGACATCATGGTATACTGAGAGAATCCCAAGAAATTATCCCCAAAACTACTGCAAACAATATGTTTAATACATTAGTAATTTTAGTGAAATTGCAGGAATCCTCAACTTTTCTATATATGTCTAGCAAGATACAGCAGGAAGAGCTAGAAAGAGAAATCCCATTCAAAGTAACCTCAGACAATATGAAATACCTGGGAGTCTATTTTCCAAGACAGACTCAAAAAACTTTTTGAAAACAATTATAAAACACTTCTCACACAAATTAAATCAGATTTAAATAACTGGGCAAATATCAACTGCTCATGGATAGGTTGAGCTAATATAATAAAAATGACAATTCTACCAAAGCTAAACTACCTGTTTAGTGCCCTACCAATCAAAATTCCAAAAAATTACTTTAATGAGTTAGAAAAAGTTGTAAGTAAAATCATATGGAGAAATAAAAAGTCAAGAATTGCCAGGAATTTAATGAAAAAGAGTGCAAAAGAAGGTGGCTTAACCCTACCTGGTCTAAATTATATTATAAAGCATCAGTCATCAAAACTGTTTGGTATTAGCTAAGAAATAGAGTGGTGGATCAGTGGAATAGAGTAGGTGCAATAGCAGGAAATGATTATACTAATCTGCTGTTTGATAAACACAAAGAGTCCAGTTATTGGGATTAAAAACTCTCTTTGATAAAAACTGTTGGTACAATTGGAAGATAGTATGGAAGAAACTTAGATTAGGCCAACACCTCATACCCTTTACCAAGATAAGATCCAAATGGATACAGGATTTAGACATAAAAATCAATACTATAAGCAAATTAGAATATCAAGGGCTAGTTTATCTGTCAGATCTATGGAAAGGGGAGCAGTTTATGACTAAGGAAGAGATGGAGAACATCACCAAAAACAAACTACCTGATTTTTTATTGCATTAAATTAAAAAGCTTTTGCACAGATAAAAACCACTGTAAGCAAGATCAAAAGAAATGTTGTAAATTGGGAAATAATCTTTACAACAAATGATTCTGACAAAGGACTCATTTCTAAAATATACAGAGAACTGAGTCATATTTTTAAAGAAGTCATTCCCCAGTTGACAAATAGTTAAAGTATATGCAAAGGCAATTTACAGGTGAGGAGATCAAAGCAATCCATAGCCATGCAAAAAATTGCTCTAAATAATTAATTATCAGAGAAATGCAAATTAAAGCTTCTCTGAGGTATCACCTCACACCTCTCAGACTGGCCAATATGACCAGAAAGGATAATGATCATTGTTGGAAGGGTTGTGGGAAATCTGGGACACTAGTACACTGTTGTTGGAGCTGTGATGTCATCCAATCTTTCTGGAGAGAAATTGGGAACTATGCCCAAAGGGCAACAAAAATGAACATACGCTTTGACCCAGCAATACCACTACTGGGTCTATATCCTGAAGAGATGATGAAAAAGGGTAAAACATCACTTGTACAAAAATATTCATAGCAGCCCTGTTTGTGGTGGCTAAGAATTGGAAATCCAGTAAATGTCCTTCAATTGGGGAGTGGCTTAGCAAACTGTGGTATATGTATGTCATGGAACACTATTGTTCTATTAGAAAACAGGAGGAATGAGAATTCAGGGAAGCCTGGAGGGATTTGCATGAACTGATGCTGAGTGAGAGGAGCAGAACCAGAAAAACACTGTACACCCTAACAGTGACATAGGGATGATTATCAAACTTGATGGACTTCCTTGTTCCATCAGTGCAACAATCAGGGACAATTTTGGGCTGTTCGCAATGGAGAATACCATCTGTATCCAGATAAAGAACCATGGAGTTTGAATAAAGTTCAAGGACTATTCCCTTTAATTTAGGAAAAAAACAGACTTCATATTGTCTGATCTTGTTATCTCTTTTACTTTTTGTTTCTTTCTTAAGGATAAGATTTCTCTCTCATCACATTCAATTTGGGTCAATGTACAACAGGGAAACAAATTAAAGACTGACAGATAGCTATCCATGGGGGTATGGGGGGAGGGAAGAAAGATTGGGGGGAAAATTGTAAAACTCAAATAAAATTTTTAATAAAACATGAAAATAAGATTTCTTAATTTACTACTTCTTTACACTGTATACTGTACTTCCCCTATGAAACTCTGTATGTTATTCTCACTTTTTGGATGCAGAACCTGAGGAGGAAAGCAATAGATGGTTCTTTGTTATCATAGACTCAAACCTTAAGACTGAATAACTGAAATGAATCTTAGAAATTGAGGGATTCAGTAAATAAATCAAAAACATTCAGACTATAACAAGATATATATATATATATATATATATATATATATATATATATATAATATATATCTGTCAAATGCCACTTTATGATCTATAAAGCATTTTAAATACAGCATCTGAATTTATCCTTAAAACTACTGTAATTGTAAGAATTGTCAATTTTAAAGATTAGAAAATAGTCTTGGGGGGCGGAGGCAAGATGACAACAGGAGAGGATACTCTCTTAGGTGCTCTCTCTCTGATATTTCCTAATTTATAAAATAAGGACTCTAACTGAATTTTTGAGAAACAGACCCCACAGAGGAATCCAGTGAGGCAGTTCTCCAGCTCAAGGTAACCTGGAAAAGAGCAGAAAGACTCTGCTTCATGGTGTTAGAGCGGCCATCTTCCAGAGTAAAGGAACTTCAGCCTCCAGGCGGCAGCCCCAGAGTGCTGGGAGCTGGGGCTTATGGCAGTGGGGACAGTTTCCTGATCTACACCCTGGGAAGCACCAGGCATAACTTGGGGGATCAGCAGGGGACCTCTGCTAGAGTGTGCCTGTGAATCCCAGCTCTCAGGGCACTCAGCAAGCAGCATGGTCATGGCAGCCCAGATCCAGGAACCAGAAGCAGGCAGAGCTGGTAATCAGGAGCCCACAGGTGTGAGTGTTGAGCCTAGGGAGGGGAGTGAACAGACACTGCTGAGATCTGTCCTCTGTCCCTGGAACAGGACTCTGGGGCTCTGACCACATTCAGATCCTGATCGCAATCTAGGACCCACATAGAATAGCAGAGCCCCCACATCTCAGCTCCTGTGGCAGAGGTGTACACTTGTGGTCATCTACAGATTAGGAGGGAAGACAGATCCTCACACATGGAGATCCTTGTGGAGGGGTGTCCCAATACTCAAAAGTTCAGGAAGCAGCCCCAAATCAGGTACAGGCTGGAGAAATGAGTAAGCAGAGAAAAAAAGAGCAACACTATTGAGAAATACGTTGTCTATGATCTCAAGAAGGATCAAAATTTTCAGTCAGAAGATGAGGATGTCCAAGACCCTGCATCTAAAGGCTCCAAGAAAAAACAGAAATTGGGCTCAGGCTATGATAGAGCTCAAAAGAGACTCTAAAAATCAAGTGAGGGAGATAGAAGAAAAATTGGGAAAAGAAATGAAGAGATGCAGGAAAAACATGAAAAAGAAGTCAGTAGCTTAGTCAAGGAGATCCAAAAAAATGTTGAAGAAAATAGCATGTTAAAAACCAGCATAGGTCACATGAATAAACAGTTCAAAAAGTTATTGAGGAGAAGAATTCTTTAAAAAGCAGAATTGAGGGGTGGCTAGGTGGCACAGTGGATAAAGCACCAGCCCTGGAGTCAGGAATACCTGGGTTCAAATCTGGTCTCAGACACTTAATAATTACCTAGGTGTGTGGCCTTGGGCAAACCACTTAACCTCATTTGCCTTACAAAAAAAAAACTTAAAAAAAAGCAGAATTGATTAGATGGAAATTGAGATAAGGAAGCTTTCTGAGGAAAAGAAATGCTTCATATGTAGAATGGTACTGAGAGAGGCTGCTAATTTTACAAGAAATCAAAATATAATACTTCAAAACCAAAAGAATGAAAAATTACAAGAAAATGTAAAACATCTCATTGAAAAAACAACTGATATGGAAATCAGATTTAGGAAAATAAATTTAAAAATTATTGGACGACCTGAAAGTCATGATCAGGAAAAGAGCCTTAACATCATTTTCAAAGAATTACTACAGGAAAATTGCCCTGATATCCTAGAAGCAGAGGGCAAAATAGAAATTGGGAGAATCCACCAATCTCCTCGAGAAAGAGATCCAAAAAAAAACAACCGCCAGGAATATTATAGCCAAGTTCCAGAAGTCCCAATTCAAAGAGAAAATATTACAATCAGCCAGAAAGATGCAATTCAAATATCGTGGAGCTGCAGTCAGGAGCACACAGGCCTTAGCAGCAACTACATTAAGGGCTCTTAGGGCTTGGAATATAATATTGCAGAAGGCAAAGGAGCTCAGAATGCAATGACGAATCAATAATCCAGCAAAACTGAACATCCTCTTCCAAGGGAAAAGATTTTCAATGAACCAGGAGAATTTCAATTGTTCCTATTGAAACAACCAGAGCTGAACAGAAAGTTTGATCTTCAAATACAAGACTCAGGTGAAGCATAGAGAGTGGAGGAGAAGGGGAAAATATGAGGGACTTAATGGTGATGAACTACATGTGTTCCTGCAAAGAAAAATGATACTGATAATACTCATATGAACCTTCTCATTTAATCGATCAGGCAGAAGGAGCTTTTATAAATGAAGCTTAGGAGAGAGCTGCATTTGAAGATATAATATTGGGTAAAAATGGAGTCAATGGCTAAAAGGGAAATGTAATGGGAGAAAGAAAAAGGAGAGGTGGAACAGACTAAGATATTTCATATAATAAGATTTGTTTTTATTACAATGAGTTATTGCAATGACATGGACGGGGGAAGTCAAGGGGGAATGAGGGAACCTTCACTCTCATCAGAGGTGGCTAGGAGAAGAAACAGCATATATACTCAAAGGGGTATAGACATCTAGAGTAACAAGGAGAGAAGGCAGACAGGGCAAGGGGAGGAGAGGTGAGTGATGGAGCAGAGGATGCACTGTGGGGGAAGAGTGGTCAGATGTAACATTTTTTTTTTTTACTTCTTGGAAGGGGCTGGGATTGGGTGACCTGTCTAGGACCATACGGCCTCGTAGATGCTAGGCCTAAGGGGTGGTATGTGAGCTCAGGCCCAATTGGCCCCAAGGCCAGCAATATGTCTGCTGCGCCACTCAGCTACCCTACAGCACATTTAAGAAGAGGGACAGAGTAAAAGGAGAGAGAAAATATAGCATATGGTAGTGGGGAGTTATGAATGGAAGGAGTTGTAATTAGCAATGGTAATGGTGGAAAATTATGGAAGTAATTTTTGTGATGGGCTTATCATAAAGAATGTGATCCACTTGTGACAGAGCTGGAGGTGTTGGAACACAGAATGAAGTACATTTTTTATTATCATTATTATTATTTTGGGGGTTGGGTTTGCAGGGCAAATGGGGCTGGGTGGCTTGCCTGGGGCCACACAGCTGGGTAATTGTTGGGTGTCTGAGGCCAGATTTGGACCTGAGTGCTCTTGGATCCAGAGCCAGTGCTCTGTCTGCTGCACCACCTGGCTGCCCCCTACTACTACTACTACTACTACTACTACTACTACTACTACTACTACTACTACTATTATTATTATTATTATTATTAATATTATCATTTTTAATTTTAATTTTTTTCTCTTTTTTCACATTATTTCTCATGTGAGTCTATATTTTGGGGGTATTATGTTTACTCTTAAACAAGAATATTTTACTAATGTATAAAAAACCTTATTTTTAAAAATAAGAATTAATAAATAAATAGGAAAAATAGTCTTACAGTTGTTAAACTTCTTATTCATGTTCATTGTGGTACAATGGAACTTTTTTTGATTATATGAATAAAACTAAGTATTTTCTAAGTGCATTAATTCATGCAAAAATAATAGATTTGAATCTCAGACTATATGAGTATGCTGTTCAGTTTTGATGGCTAATTTAATCTTGATTGTAATCCAAGCTCTTTTGCCTTCTAGAATATCATATTCAAAACCCTATGATCACTTAATGCTGAAACTGCTAAATCTTATGTTATCCTGACTGTAGTTCCATTATATTTGAATTGTTTCTTTCCAACTGCTTGTAATATTTGCTCCTTGACTTGGGAGTTCTGAAATTTGGCTATAAAATTCCTGGGAGTTTTTTAGGGGAAAATCTCTTTCAGGAGGAGATAAGTAGATTCCTTCAATTTCTATTTTACCCTATGCTTCTAGGATATCAGGGCAATGTTGTAGGGTTATTTTTTTGAAAAATGACGTCTAGTCTCTTTTCCTGGTCATAACTTGCAGATAGCCTAATAATTTAAAATTTTTCTCTCCTGGATCTATAAATTATCTCTTCCAGGTCAGTTTTTCCCCCCAATGAAATAGGTCTCATTTTCTTCTAGTGTATTATTCTTTTGGTTTTGTTTTATTGTTTCTTTATTTCTCACAAAGTCATCACTTTCCCTTAACTGCATTCTACATATGAAGGAATTTTGTTATAAAGCAATAATTAAGAATTTACGTTCTCCTACATAAAATATGCATATAATTTACATGCAATATATGCTAGAGAACAGATAATATAAGCAAGTAACAGAATTTGATTAAACCACAGGACCTAAATTACTCAGGAAATATCAATTTTTTAAAGAAACTATAATAAATAAATTGATATAATGAATGAATGAATAAAAATAAAATAAAAATCTTCCATGACAGAAAAAATTACCTCTAATAACTCTTGGGACAGTTAAGTGTTGCAAGGGATAAAACATGTGATTTGGAATTATGAAGACTAATTTTTCTGAGTTCAAATCTGGCCTCAGATACTTAGCTTGCGTGAACCTGAGAAAGCTGCTTAAATCTATTTCTGTTTCTCATCTGCAAAAATAAACTAAAGAATGGAATGGCAAGTCACTCAACTATCTTTTCTAAGAAAAAAATTGTCATCTTATTGAAAGCATCCAGGGACAAAGCACTCAACACTCTTCCTTCTCATTTGTTCAAGTCTCTGATAAAAAGAGGTAGCTCTTCTTGACAAGATTAACCCTCATACTTGTATACTTGATCAGACACACATGAACAAACACAGACATATACAAACAAACACATACACACACATGCCATTAGTCTTCATATACCACCTTGCTATATCAGTTAAACAAATGATAATCTATTTTTGTTTCCCTCAGCTTCCCAGTTCAAAATAATGTGACTTAAGGAGCCCTTTATATTGTTATATATTGAGAGGAGGTATTTGTTCATTTCTTCTTTGTAGTAATTCAAGATTTTTTTCAACTTTTCACATTGCTTAAATTGGCCTTTTCCTTTCATATCAAGAAAAAACATTTCTGAGCATTTTTTGAGAGTAGTTTCTATTTCAGGTCTATCTGAATTGAACAAATAGTTCTTTGATTTTTACAAAGCAATGGGGTTAAGTGATTTGCCCAAGGTCACACAGTTAAGTATTAAGTGTCTAAGTCTGAATTTGAATGCAGGTCCTCCTGACTCCAGGGTTGGTGTTCTTCTATCCACTGTGCTACCTGGCTGCCCAGTTGGCACCAACATTCTACTCTAGATGAATGCAAATGAATCTAATTCAACCTTAAGTTAGAGATTTTATTTTAATAAACATATACATCCATACTTGTATAGTCAGTAAGTTTCTGATTAATTTTAAATGATATACTCTTTTCTTGGCAAGATTAAAGTGTTTCAATAAATGATGACAATTATAAAGCATCCATTTTCCTTTTGCATAGCAAATGATGCTATTTTGTGAAGATAACCAAATTTTCTCTATAAGTCCTTTTAGGATATAGTTGCTCTTTCCTATGGAAAAGTCAAAAACAGCTGATATACCTCATTCTATCTAATGAATTGAATTCCATAGTAACCATTCACTTACTTTATCTTTACAAAGAATGTCCTTTCAAAGGGTTGAGATTTGAAGAATGACAGACCACCTCAGGCATTTACTATGGGATATTGGACAAGTAACCATGATTTCCTCCAAAAAATGATAGACCATAAGAATCTTCATTTGTTCCAAAGAAACTGAAAAATCATCTTCTCTCCATGAATAAATATTAGAAAACTTGTTATGGTTGGGATTGTGGATCAAGTAGATGGTGACCTTTGGCCTGCACAATGTGTTTAAATTATAAAGGTAATTCCTATTAAAGGTAAATCCCATTAAATAAATGCTCTTGATCAACATACATCTGTAAACATTCTAAAGTATGCAATCTTAGTTGTCCGAGGGCACTGAAGAGTTAAAGAAGCTATTCAGGTTCACATAGTTATATATTAAATGCTGATATTGAACTCACTTCTTAATGAATCCCATGCCAGTATTTTATCCAATAATTTACTGATCTCTTAATTCATTTTTAATGGGGCAGTTGAAAACATTTGATAGAACAGTAACTTTTTAACATATGTTAAAAAAAGCCCAAAGAGTTTATTTGTCTAAAAAGTGCTACTCAGTAATTTTCAGTTTTGTAGTTTTCCAGATTAGGTAGTAAGTTTTGTGTCTTAAAGCCAGCTTCAATAGCATATATAGTGCTCACAGTTTTATTTTTCAGAGTCAATTGTACTGAGTGTATCGAATCACCATATCTTAAGGATGATCTGTTATTTCATTCATTTTCCCAATGGACATCAATAACTTCTCTGCAATTTAAAGTCTTTTAGAGCTACTTAGTGCACTGAAATGTTTTATTCTTTCTTCAAGATCATATGGTCAGTGTCTTTCAGATTCAAGGACTTGAACCCAGATCTTAGAAACTTCAATGTCTACTCTCTGTATAACACAATGCTATCTCATTATTAATAATGTCCAACTTGATTTTAGGTTCATTCACATAGATTGAAGTTCTTCTCTCAAAGCATCAAAACTCCACTTCCTAATTAAAATGGGTAGTAAACTCTAGACCTGCACTTTACCCATGTTCTTGCTTCATTTAACAAGTAGAAGAAATTCTGGATACAGAGAAAGGCATGGGATGTTTGGATGGTTCCTTCTTAAACCCATAATATATACCTCAAAGGCACAAATTGTGTTTCTTAGTTATTTATGTAGGCAGCCATGACATCCTCACAAAGTAACTATATTTGTTGCTTGTTTAATTTTAAAGCAAGAACTAAATTCCCTATGGATAGATGTTCCCTTTAGTTAGAAAGAGCTTCTGTGATTATTTTGGCATATAAGGGGTCATTATTTGACTATTTATATAATCCAATGGAATTAACTGTCCAATGATTTTAAATGATTTAGTCATCTTTATTGATTTTTCAACAAAAGTTTGAAATTTACAATCTACTTCTTGAGAAGTTTTAATAATATTAGTTAATCTCAATCAATCTAAATTCTACCCATTTCATTCAAACACAGAAAGGTATGATTAAACATTTTTGCTTGTGAGGAAAGTTCACAAACAACATTTCAAGCTCAATACTTCCAACACAACACCTATAGTTGAAACTCATTACCTCAAAGAGAATTTTTCCCCTCTCAATTACAGTATAACCCCCCATTATCCTCTGACTATAATAGAATTCTGGATGTTATTATATGCTTTAGCTTTGACCTATTGATTCACTTAAGGTTCTATCTAGAGACTTTTTCTAAATGTTTCTTTTTCTCTTCACTCTCTTCTATTTGTGCTAAATTCAACCCATTTATCCCTCATATATCTGAAAACAAATGTTTAAGAGACTTACATGTTAAGCACACATGAACATTGAAACCTAATAAAAGCTTACATTCTATAAGAAACACTTCAAAATTCTATTTATTTTCTCTTGATTATTTCCTATTTATCCTTAATGTAGTTTGAAAAAAAATTTTGCATGTTGTCTCTCCCATTAAATGTAAATCTTCTCAAGGGCAGGAAATGTTTTTACTTTCTTTATATCCCCAGTATTTAGGAGAGAGTATGGAAAATTCTAAGTACTTAAATATTATTGTGTAATTAAAATTGCAAGCCTGTATTTTTCTTAAACTCTGTGATTCTGTGTGTGTGTGTGTGTGTGGTGTGTGTGTATTGAATAGGAATGATACTTGTGTGTATTTCCAAGTTATAGTTGGCATAAATATTTTTTGACCTATTTAGAACAAATATTTTAGAGGAGGGAAATAAGAAAACATTATTATTAGAAAGAGGCAGATTCTTCAAAAAATCATTTAATAGAATACTCTTCATGAAATAGAATGTTTTATGTTCTGAAGAAGGAAGGATAACATCATATCAAAACAGTTTTACGTTACTTATTATTGTTCCATCAAGTAGCAAAGGTTTTCTGGATTGAGGCAAAAGAGAGAGGGCAAAGGATGATAGGATAAAACACTACATACAATTCTTCTCTCAGAGTTGTACTATAAAACTACCACCTGTAATAAATGTTCATATTTGTGTTTTTGATGTGTCGAGTACATTTTCTGGTTACTTGAATTAAATTTATTCCAAAATGTTTGTGGGGAACATTTTTGTACTTATTAAAAGTGTAATACTAAAATGGTGTGAGAATAAGACATAAAGAGAGCAGCTTGAAAAAAGGATGAATCATGTTATATTCCACAGTGGATTTTATCATCAGAATTGTTTTAAAATCTCATAATTTACATTCTATGGTCAATCTATGAACAAACTAGTTACTGAGCTATAGAGTATTCATACCATTTATCATAATAGAACTATATCTATTGAATTTCATGAAAATTACAGAATATAAAACTGCAATAAAACCAAAAAGCTGGAAATAGAGATGACATCCAAGCCAACATTTTTAAAAGGATACAGAATGTGTGCAGCCAACTGCTCAAGTTGTAATTGATACAGTACAAGATAGATGTCTGTCTTTTGTTGGTTCAATATCTAAGCTCATCTGTAGTTAGACCAAATGGGAATGCACCAGTGGTTTAAACAAAATTTTAGAGTCTAAATAATAGTAGAGGGGAGAGTGGATTCATAGAAGAAAATAATGATGGACTCATTTGTCTTTGCTTATGCATTACCCTTGTACTGAACTTCAAATATAAAAATGGATATGGTACATATTGCTGACTAACAAAAATGATACAATTTTACAACAAATATTTATTATGTACATTGTAATATTAACATTATCTAATTAATTGGTATTAACAATAATAATATTAACACTGAAGAATTACTTGTGTATTTCCTTCCAAGATAAAGCATGTAATTATTTTTTCCTTAATAGATAATATTCATGAATATTTATGTCTAAATGTTCTTCAGGTATCCATTTTTCTGGAAATAAACTTGTAAGAAGTAAGTGATAGTTTATGAAAATGTTGCTTCCCACCAATTGGACCAAGAATTTACAATACTCAGTTAGAAATGAAAATCAAAACTTTATAAATAAAAATAGGGCAAAAATTTATAATTGAAATAAATTTTTTTACAAATTATTATAATCAGCCATGAGATAAGAAAAATGAATTCAAATGATGAATAATTATTAATATATACATATATATATATATATATATATACAAACATCAAAATAAGGTCAAAAATGAATACAGGATTTAGACATACTGGTCAATATCATAGATAAATTAATAGACTAAGAAATACTCTATCCATAAGATCTATGGAAAGGGGATAAATTTATGACCTATCAAAAATTAGAGTACATAATAAACTGCAAAATGAATGATTTTGCCTGTATTAAATTAAAAAGTTTTGCACTAATAAAATCAATGCTGCCAAAATTAGAAGGAAAGCAGAAATCTGGGACATAATCATCACAACAAGGAACTCTGATAAAAGTCTCATTTCTAAAATATCTAGAGGATTGCATCAAATTTATAAGATTATAAGTAATTCCTCAATTTATAAATAAAGATATGAACAGACAATTTTCAAATGAAGAAATTTTAAATGAAGAAAGATATATAATCATATGAAAAACTGCTCCAAATCATTATTGATTAAAGAAATGCAAATTAAAACAACTTTGAGGTATCATCTCACACGTATCAGATTGGCCAATATGAGAAAAAGGGAAAATGATCAATGTTGGAGAGGTTGTGGGGTGATTGAGACATTGATGCATTGCTGATGGTGTTGTGAAGTGATCCAAACATTGTGGAGAACAATATGGAACTATGACCAAAGAACAATAAAACTGTTCTTTCCCTTTAACCCAGGAATTCCAATTCTAATCATATCTCCAGAAGAAATCATAAAAGTAGGAAAAATCCCACATGTTCTAAAATATTCATAGAAGTTCTTATTGGAAAGAATTGAAAATTGGGGAATGGCTAAACAAGTTATGGTACAGGAATAATATTATTCTATTAAAAAAACATAAGTCATTGGATTTTAGAGATTCATGGGATGAGTTACAGGATCTGATGCTGACAACAATGTACATATTAACAACAACATTGTGAGATGGTCAACCTTGATGGAAACAGCTTCTCTCAGCAGTTTAAAGAGCTTGATCAACCATAATAGACCAGTTATGGGTCATCCAGAGGAAGGAAAGCAAAACATGATAAAAATGATCTCTCACATATCTCTTTCCCTTAATCCTAAATCCTTATACTACAAATGACTAATCGGTAAATGAATTTATCAAAAATATGTATATAGAATGCTAACCTGACTGTTCACTGCTGAAGGGGGTGGTGTGTGGAAAGGATGGCTGGAAAGAAAGTTTGTAACTTAAAAAAATACATGTGCATATAGATGAAAAACAATAAATTTTTTAAAATGAAAAATAAGAAAATTTATTTTTTGTATGGGGTTATAATATATAACAATGGTTTATTTTTTAATTTTTTCCTACTTAAAAGAATTTTATTTTTTCAATTATAAGTAAAGCCATTGTACATTTACATTCACATGTAAAGTTTTTAATAATGACTTTTAGAAGATTTTGAGCCCTAAATCTCTTGCCCTTTTCATTGTTCTGTCCCCTCCCTTTGCCAATTCCTAAGCACCAAGCAATCTGCTATAAATTGTACATGCAATCATATAAGACAAAGTACCATATTCCTGTTCTGAAAGTAGAATCAGAACAAAAGTGAAAAACTAGGTGGGGAAGAAGAAAAAGTGAAAATAGATTCCCTTAATCTTCATTCCAACTTTATTATTCTTTCTCTGTATATGTATAGCATTTTCTGTCATGAGCTTTTTGGAATTTTCTTGCTTCACTATATTGCTGAGAATAGCTAAGTCATTCACGATTCTTTATTGAGTACCATTGCTGTTACTGTGTACAACATTTTACTGGTTCTGCTCACTTCATTCAGGACCAATTCATGCAAGTCTTTCTAAGTTTTTCTGAAGTTAGACTTCTTATCATTTCTTACAGACCAATCATATTCCATTATATCCAGATACCATAACTTGTTTAGTCCTTCCCCAATTGATGGACAACCCCTCAATTTTCAACCTTTTGCCACTACAAGAAGAGTTTTCATAAATATTTTACCAAATGTGGACCCTTTTCACTTTATGATGCAATTGTGATACAGACTTAATAGTGACAAAGCTGGATCAAAGTGTATGCACTCTCAAATTGCTTTCCATAATGCATGTATCAGTTCACGATTCCACAAACAGTGCATTTCCCCTATCATAACTTCTATTTATCATTTTCCTTTTCTGTCATATTAGCCAATCTGATAGGTTTGTGCTGGTACCTCAGAGTTGTCTTATTCTATATTTTTCCAATCAATGGTGATTTAGAACATTTTATATGATTATAGATACCTTTAATTTCTTTCTCTGAAAACTGCCTTTTCATATCCTTCCACCATTTATCAATTGGGTAATGGCTTGTATTCTTATAAATGACTCATTGTTACTTATTTGAGAAATTAAGAAATATAAGAAATATTGGCTATAAAAATTGTTTCCCAACTTTCTGTTTTTCCTTCAACTTGTCTTGGGTTTGCTTGTTAAACTTTTCAATTTAAAGTAATCAAAAATAATCATTTTGCATTTCATAATGTTCTCTATAACCTGTTTGGTCATAAATTCTCCTTTTCATAGATCTGGCAGGCAAACTATTCCTTGTTCTCCTAATTAGCTAATGATAAAATCCTTTATGTCTAAACCATATACCCATATCAACCTTTTCTTGGTATAGGGTGTTAAACTTTGGTCTAAGCTAAGTTTCTGCAATTTCATTTTCTATTTTTTCCATTTTTTTATATAACGGTGAATTCTTATTTCAGAAACTGGTTTTTATTAAACAATGAATTACTAGAGTTGTTCACTACTATGTTTTGTGTACTAATCTATTCTACTGACCCACCTCTTTATTTCTAAGTCAGTATGAGATAGTTTTGATGATTTATGTTTTATTATAGAGATTTTGATCTTGTGCTAGGTCCTAGGGCACATTCCTTTACATTTTGTCCATTAATTTCCTTGACAATCCTTACCTTGTGTACTTCCATATAAATTTTGTTATTTTTCTTAGCACTATAAAAGAATTTTTGGAAGTTTGATTTGTATGACACTAGAAAAAATAATATAATTTAAGTAGAATGTTAATTTTTAATTATATTAGTTCTGCCAGTCCATGAGGAATTAGTGTTTTCCCACTTATTTAGATATGACTTTATTTTTGTGAAGTGTTTTGTAATTGTGTTCATATAGTTCCTGGGTTTGTCTTGAGAGGTAGACTCTCAAATGTTTTATATTGTCTAGTTATTTTAAATGAAATTTCTCACTCTATTTCTTACTGAAGGAATTTGAGGTAGCATGCCCATTCCATTCAGTTTCTAAATATGGAATGGGCATGCTATCCCAGTTCCAGAAGCATACATAGAATCATGAGGGCAGCCCCATTACTCTATAGACTTTCAGCTTGTTAGGCAGCCTAACACCTTTTCTCCCACATATTTTTGAACCTCCCATACAATGAGCTAGCTCTGGAAATGTGTGTCAAACTCATTTATTTGCAAATACCTTGAAAGTATACATCCAAGATAAGTGAACTTGTCCACAAAATACAAAATTTCTCCATTTTCTATAATTAATGCTGGCTATCAAAAATCTCTCTTTTCTTGGTATTGTCAGACCATAATTAGCACAACTGAGAAGAATCCATTCATACTGAACTTCCAGTCAAGATAAGGATAAGAAGTCAGGAACTTTGTTAAGCTCTACTGGGCTTCCCTCGAAAATGGCATTAATCAAGTGTCCTAACAGATTTTTGTAGCAGGAAAAAAACACAAAAGAAAAGAGTGGAACAGCTCCAGCAAGATCAGTCATGGGCAGCATGAGTGAGTTTAGAGCAGGAAGCAGAGACCCAGAACACCAACAATGGGTGAGAGATGGGAACTAACTTGAGATCCTTGGCTGTGAGAGAGAAGGTTTTTGCAGTTCAGGTTTCATGAGGACATATTGGGTGAGTTCTACTATACTGAGAGAGTTACAGAACACTGGGAAAGCTCCAGCACAGGTACCCAGGACCCTCATTCACTGAGCCTGACATTCCCATTTGGGAGGGTCTGGTATAGCGACTGAACTGCTAGTATGGATAGACCAAAGACAATCTCAGGCATTCCCAATGACCCAGATAGCAGGCAGTGGCAATCTCAGCAATCCAGGGAGAGGATCTCTGGCATTCTTTACCAGTGAGTTCATTGAAAACCCTCTGGAGTTCCCACTGTTGATGGTCTTAGGCCAGTAAGCAAGCTTATATGATTCTTGTCAGCAATGTTTTGTGAAGGAGCCTCTTCCTCCCAACACAAGAATCATGAGATAGGTAACAAATCCCAAAATGAATTATAAAGGTCAGAGCAATGCAGGGTCTATTGAAAGTTACCTTGCAGATAAGAATGACCAAAACACTAGTGCAGAAAAAGAAAGTAGAAGGAATGCTACATGTAAATCTTCAGAGAAGAATATGAATTGGTTTCCATCAGAGAAAGATTTCTTGAAAGAGTTCAGAAAGGATAAAAATCAAATGAAAAGTTTGGAAAAGATATGCAAGAGAAAATTAACATCTTACAACAAAAAGTGACAAAAAACCAAAGCCTTTAAAATTTCAATTGGGCAAAAGAAAATAATTCCTTGAAAAAACAAAATTGGGCAAAATGGAAAAAAAGATAACAACTTCTTTGAAAATAGAATTGACCAAATGGAAAAGTAAAGGCAAAAGTTCACTGAAAAAAAAATACCTTCTTGAAAAATGGGCTAAGATTAATGTAAGTTAATGACTTCATGAGATACCAAGAATCTGTTCAACAAAATATAAAAGAAAAAAATAGAAGAAAATGTAAAATATCTCATTGGTAAAGCAATTGACCTGGAAAATAGAACCAGGAGAAATAATTCAAGAATTATTGAACTACTTGAAAACTATGATCAAGGCTAGGCTGGCTAGCTTGTTTCAGGAAATCATTAGTGAGAAATGCCCCAATATCCTGGAACCACAGGGCACAATAGTCATTGAAAGAATCCACCCATCACCTCCTGAAAGGATCTCAAAATGAAGATGCCAAGGAATATTGTAATTCTGCAAGTGGTCAGAAAGAAGGAATTCAAATACTGAAGAGCCACATCAGGATTACACAAGACCTGATTGTATCAGCTTTAAAGAATCAAAGGATATGGAATAGTATATTTTGGAGGTCAAGGGACCTTGGATAACAACCATGAATAAACTATGGAGAAAAATTGAACAAAATCTGTCAGGGAAAAAGAAGGATATTTAATGAAATAGATGATTTCCAAACTTTCCTGATGAAAAGGACAGAGCTGAATAGAAAAGTAAATTCGAATAGGAGATTCAAGATACACATGAAAAGGTAAACAGAAAAAGAAAATGACTCTTTTTCAATGAGATTAGACTGGTTACCTACTTGGGAGAAAGATTCTCATAAATCTTGAGAATCATAGCTATTAAAGAGAGTATACTTAGGCTGAAGGTGTGGACATAAGCTGATTTTGATGGAATAATTTTAAATTAAATTTAAAAATATAATTTAAATTAAGATATTAAATAAGAGAGGATTGTAATGAGATGGGAGGAAGAGATAGGAAGAATGGAGTAAACTACATTATATGAAGAGTTGCAAAGGATCTATTACAACCGAGAGAAAAAAGAGAGGAGGCAGGAATTGCTTGATTCTTACATTCATCAGATTTAGTTCAAAGAAAGAATAATGCAGACACTCAGTAGAACTTATAAATTTATATCGGCCTTCAAGTTTTGGGAGAGGGGGAAGGAAAGGAAGGAAAAGGGATTGATAGGAGGGAGGAAAGGAATAAAGTGAAAAATAAAAGAGGGAAGAAAAGGAGGGATGATAGAAGTGGGATAGATTGAAGGAAGCAGAATTCAGAAATAAAATACTGGTAAGAAGAGATAGAATGAAAAGAGGGGGGAAGTGCAAATGAAGGGGAGATAGAATGGAGGGTAATAAAAAGTTAGCAATTATAATAGGGAATATGAATGGGGTGAACTCTCCCATAAAATGGAACTAGATAGTAGAACAGATAAAAAAAGAATCCTAAAATATGCTGCTTACAAGAAACACATTTGAAGCAGACACACACACACACACACACACACACACACACACACACAAACACACACAAGATACATTAAAATACTTGAGCAGAATATATTATGCATCATCTGAAGTGAAAAAATCAAGTGTTTCAATTTCTGAAAATAGGTCTCATTAAAAGGGATAAGAAGGAAACTACATCCTCCTAAAAGCACAATGAATTAATTTAATTACTAAACATGAATGCCCCAAGAGGTGTAACATCCAAATTGGTAGAGGAGAAGCTAAATGAATTACAGGAAAACAAAGCAACAAACCCATTCTGGGATGGGACCTCAACCTCCTTTTTCTCAGAGTTAGAAAAATCTTGCCATAAAATAAAAAAGAAAGAAGTTAAGAGGTGAATAGAATGTTAGAAAAGTTTGATATCATAGACCACTCGAAAAACAATTGATTTGTTATAGAAAGGAATATAATTATTCTGTCTGTGGGTTTGGCACTTACACAAAAATGGTTCATGTATTAGGGCAAAAACTTCATAATTTAATTCATAAAGGCAGAAATATTAAGTGCCCATCCTTTTCAGATCATGATGTAATAAAAAAAATTCCCTACAGTAAAGGAGTCACAGAGACATAAACTAAAATTAATTTGAAACTAAATAATCTAATATTATTTAATTGTTTTTTTTGAATTTTGTAATTTTCTCCCAATCTCGCTTCCTTCCCCACCCCACACAGAAGGCAATCTGTTAGTCTTTACATTGTTTCCATGCTATATATTGATCAAAATTGAATGTGTAGAGAGAGAAATCATATCCTTAAGGAAAAAATAAAATATAAGAGATAGCCAAATTATATAATAAGATTTTTTTTTTCAATTAAAGGTAATCTTTGGACTTTGTTTAAACTTCACAGTTCTTCCTTTGAGTACAGATGGTATTCTCCTTTGCAGATATCCCAAAATTGTCCCTGATTGTTGCACTGATGAAATGAGTAAGTCCATTAAAAATGATCATCAACCCCATGTTGCTGATATAGTGTAAAATATTATTCTGGTTCTACTCATCTTGCTCAGCAACAATTCATGTAAAACCTTCCAGGTTTCTCTGAATTCCCATCCCCCCCCCTGGTTTCTAATAGAACAATAATATTCCATATTGTACATATACCACAATTAGTGCTGTCATTCCCTAATTCATAGACATTCACTCAATTTTCAGGTTTTTGCTACTACAAACAGGGTTGCTAGGAATACTTTTGTACAAGTAATGTTTTTTACCCTTTTTCATGATCTCTTCAGGGTATAGACCCAGTAGTGGTATTGTTGGTTCAAAGGGTATGCACATTTTTATTGCCCTTTGGGTGTAATTCCAAATTATTCTTCAGAAATTGTGGATTAGTTCACAGTTCCACCAACAATGGAATAACCTAATTTTAAAGATTGAGTAGGCCAAACATCAAATCATAGAAATAATTAATGTTTTCTTCCAAGAAAATGACAATAATGAGACCACACACCAAAACTTGTGGGATACAAACAAAGCAGTCATTTTTGGGAAATATTATATCTCTAAATGTTTACATGAATAAAATAGTGAATGAAGACATCGATGAATTGTGCATGCAATTAAAAAGCTATAGGGGAAAAAAAGGCGCAATTATACATCAAATTATAAATTCTGAAAATTAAAAGAGAAATTAATACAATTGGAATTAAGAAAACCATTGAATCAGTAAATAAAATTAAGAATTGTTTTATGGGAAAAATCAAAAAAATAGAAAA
Organism: Macrotis lagotis; assembly: GCF_037893015.1. Lineage (NCBI taxonomy): Eukaryota > Metazoa > Chordata > Mammalia > Peramelemorphia > Peramelidae > Macrotis > Macrotis lagotis. The sequence goes on along the minus strand of NC_133664.1, from coordinate 193,703,100 downwards.
ATCTCTAGTTAATTTGATTTAAAAAGAGAAAGAAGAAAACCAAATTACCAGTATCAAAAATGAAAACTTGAATTTACCACTAATGAGGAAGCATTAAAGTAATAGTTCTGTACTATTTTGCCCAACCATATGCCCATAAATTTGATAATCTAAGTAAAATGGATGAATATTTGCAAAAAAAATTGATTGTCCAGGTAAATAAAAGAGAAGATTAAATACTTAAGGATTCCCATCTCAGAAAAAGACACTGAACAATCCATCAATGAACTGCCTAAGAAAAATATCTCCAGGGTCAGATGAATTCTCAAGTGAATTCTACCAAATGATCAAAGAATAATTCATTCTAATTCTATGAAAATTATTTGAAAAAATAAGTGAAGATGGAATTCAGCCAAATTCCTTTTATGACACAAATATGTTGCTTATGTCTAAATCAAGAAAAGTCAAATCAGAAAAAGAAAATCATAGAACAATTCTAGTGACTATGGATGCAACAGTTTTTAATATATTATTAGCAAACTGATTACAGCAAATTATCACTATGATAGTAAACTCTGATCAAGTTAAATTTCTACCAGTAATGCAAGATTGGTTCAGTACTAGGAAAAGTATCATCATAAATGACCACATCAATAACAAACCTAATAGGAATCATATGTTTATTTCAATAGATATTGATAAGACTTTTGATAATATACAGCACCCATTCCTATTAAAACCACTAAAGACATAGCAACAAATGATGTGTTCCTTAAAACTATAAGTATTATCTATCTAAATCTATGAACAATGGAATAAGCTAGAAGCATTCCCAATAAGATGAGGGTTGAAATATGGATGCATATAAGCTTCAGCCATAAGAGATAACAAATTGAAGGAATTAGAATAGGTAAACAAGAAAGAAGGTAATAATGATTGTATATATATATATAGAGAGAGAGAGAACCCTAGAAAGTCATGTAAAAAACTTTGAAATAATTGTCAACTTTAGGAAAGTTGCAGAATATAAAATAGATCCACTTATATCCTCATCATTATTATATATTTCTAACAAGACACAGCAGCAAGAAATAGAAAGGAAAATTCCATGTAAGGTACCTGTAGAAAACATAAAATACTTTGGATTCTACCTACCAAGGCAAACTCAAAAACTATATGAAAATAACTATAAATCACTTTTCACACAAATAAAATCACATCTAAATAACTGGGAAAATGTCAATTGCTCATGGGAAGGACTAAACTAATATGATAAAAATGACAATTCTACCTAAATTAAATTTCTTATTTAGTGCCATAACAATGAAAATTTCAAAGAATTCTTTTTTTTTGAAATGGAAAAAAACTAAATTCATAAGGAGGAACAAAAGGTCAAGATTATCATGGGAATTAATGAAAAAATTGCAAAGGAAGATAGGCCTACCCATACAGATACAAAAATATATTATAAACCATCAATCATGAAAACTGCTTGGTACAGGCTAAGATAAAAAGTGGTGGATCAGTGGAATAGATTAATGCAAATGAAAGAGTAGTAAATGATTAAATTAAACTGGTGTTGGATAAACCCAAAGATTCTAGCTTCTGGAATATGAAATCAATCTGATAAAAACTTCTGGGAAAACTGTAAGACAGCATAGCAGAAAAGAAGTATGGTCCATTATCTCCCATCCTATACCAAGATAAGTTTAAAATGGGTACAAAGGTGATATTAAAAGCCAATTAGGAGACAAAAGAATAATTTATATGTCATACCCATGACAAGAGAAGCAATTTATGACAAAAGAAGAGTATAGAACTTTATAAAATACAAAATGAATCATTTTCATTACATTAAATTAAAAAGATTTTGCACAAATAAAACTAATGCAATCAAGTTTAAAAAGTAGGCAGTAAGTTGGGAAATGATTTTTTACAACTGGTGTTTCTGACACAGGGTACATTTCTAAAATATATAGAGAACTGAGTCAGATTTTTAAAAATACAAGTCATTCCATAATTGATAAATGGTCAACGGATACAAAAAGGCAATTCTCAGATGAAGAAATTAAAGCTCCAAATCATTATTGATTAGAGAAATGGAAATTAAAACTACCTCATTTTTATTTGATTGGACAATATGACAAAAAAGGAAAATGATCAATTTTGCACAGCATGTGGGATAATTGAGACATTAATATATTGTCGATGGAGTTGTGAACTGATTCAGCCTTTATGGAGAGCATTTTGTAATTGCACTCAAATGATCTGTATCCCGATGAAATAATGAAAAAGATTAAAAGACACACTTATACAAAAATATACATAGCAATTTTTTAGTGATGGCAAAGAACTAGAAATTGAGGAAACTCCCATCAATTGGTGAATGGCTAAACAAATTGTGCCATAGAAATGTGATGGAACACTATTGTAATAAATCATGAGAGATAGGACTTCAGAATATACTGGAAACACTTGCAATAACCAATACTGACTGAAGTGGGCAGAACCAAAAGAATATTATACACATTATCAACAACATTGCATGATGATCAACTTTGATGGACTTATTCATTTCAGCTGTACAATAATTAACAGAATATTCTAAAAACTGGTGATGGAAAATTCCATCACTATCCAGAGAAAGATCTATGGATTTTAAATGCAGACCAAAGCTTATTAGTTTCAATTTTTAAAAGCCATCTTATATTTTATGTTTTTTCCTCCAATTTTTTCCATTTTGATTTTATTCTTCTTTCATAACATAACTAATATGGAGATATATATATATGCATATATATATACATATATGTATATATACATATATGTATATATATATATATATATATATATATATATATATATATATATATATATATATATATATAAAACATGGTTATACATGTATAACCTATGCTATATTACCTTCTGTCAGGGTCATGGGAAGGGAATAGAGGGAGAGAGAGAAAAATGTAAAACTCAAAACTTTGTAAAAATAATCTTTGTAAAATATCATTGCATGTAGTTTAAAAAATAAATAAAATATAAATAAATGAATCCATATTTTGTTGCATCTTGTCCTCAGAGGCTGCATAGCATGCAAAAATCATCTACAAACAAAAAAAGTCATGCATCAATTCTTCTTTCACTTTTGTCTTGGTTTGCAAGTTTTTCAAATTAAATAATTTATCAGTTTGAGAGTTGACCTTGACACTATTTTAATTCTTGTTGAAGGCATCTGAAAACATGAAGGAATCATATATCCCTAATTCACTTCATTGCTATCTGGGCAAACATTGGATTAACATCCATTATTCAGGATCCCTGTATGCATGTTATTGTGAAACTGATGTTCTATACTGATGAACCTCTCCAGGCAACCAGATTTTATCATGATCTTCCACAATACCTTAAAACTAGAAGTATGATAGGCCTCAATCAGAACAACAAATCTTATATACAAACCTCTATTCTGCTTTTGGCATTTCTCCTGAAGTTTTCAGGCAGCAAACATCTTAGTGTTTCTCAACTTGACCATCTTACAGGTGAAAGATTAGTTTATTAAGGAATCTGATACATATATGTAACAATTAAAACTACATAAAGACAGCGGTAAAATGTTACAAAGTAGAAATATTGTCCATATGTCAGTATCTGAATTAGTAATCATAAAAAATAATGTGGATACCAATACATTGGAGAATGGCAGAATAAAGTGGCATATATATGTACACATATGTGTGTGTATTTTTTATGTACCATATATACATATGATGAATTCTAAGAAACTTGAGAAGACACAATAACTTATAATAATATAGTAATATTTATAATATAAATAGTACCAAGTGAACACTTTGCACAATGATCACAATAACATATGTAAAATGTTTTAAAAACTTCAAAGGTACATCCAGCCCAGGTAAGAATTTGGTAAAGTTACAGAAAAACATTCCTCTTTTGTCTCATTGGTAATTGGTTAATTGTGCAGAAGTACTCATTTTTTATGGCATGTTCAATGAGTTGTTTTGTTTTACTTGTTTACATATTTGTTAAAATAAAAAAGATATTTGCCGTGAGAAAGAAGGGAACATTTGTTGAAACAGCAATGTTTAAAAAGTGCATAAATAAATCATAACAAAGAGAAAGAATCAATACTACCAAAATAGATGATAATTATCAAATCTGATTATTAGTGCTTTTTTTTGAATGCTTGGTAATAAGCAATGGTAAGTGATTTAGTTAGATTGTTAGGTAGAAATGGACATTTGGAGATACCTAACTGAAAAAAGTACAATAAGTTTCTAGTGAGAAAATAATTAAAAATTGAGTAATTATTAAGATTTTCTTCTTCAATGGAATTTGGACATTTTTTTTTTGCAAATTTCCAGCATACATGACTGACTCCATGGACCAACTCAATTGTTTGAAATATTAATTTTGTAATTATTAAATGTTGATCACATGAATTAGTTACTTATTATGTTTAACATTTTTATGAATAGAATTAAAAATAATAAAATTAATATTTAAAATGAAGGACATTTTCTAAATTTTCATAACTTTGCAAAAGGACTAATATATTTATGATAATTTTATAAGTTTAAAGGGCTTCACCTTTCAATTTTGATAGAAGAATATTTTTCATAAGAAATAGAAACATTAATGATTCATCAAGAATCTCTTAAGAAATGACCCTGAAGAGAAAAATACTTGGAGAAATAAACACAAAAAATTCTGAGAGATCCACTGAGGAAATAGCTTTCAGAGGCACAGTTTGTCAAAATATTCTTTTTCTTTTAAACCAATTTAATGTAAATATCATGTGAACTTTCAGTTTGAAAGCTGGAAAGTCCTGGTTACTCTAATTTTTTTGTTAATTGTGTTACAATCCTATGCTGTTTATGATATGTAACAGAATTATGAATTGAAATTTCGCTTAATAATGAGATGAATCATTTCACATGAGAAAACTTCTTTGAAGCAACCAGTAAAAGCAATGTAGGGGGAAAAAGGGAGAATGATGAAACAGCTATAAGGAAAAAGAACTGAGAATACCTATTAATACTTATAGAGAGGCTCTCATTCATGCCTATCTGGGATTAGGATTGTAAACTTAAACTGTCCCCTGAAGTTTGAAAATAATGGAGTCCAGTCAAATCCAGCTGATTGGATGATTCCTAGAAAAAGAGGAATTGTACTACATTAGTATAGACTTATGTAGGCATTTCAAGTTGGAGAGTAGGACTGAATATTCACTTTGAACTTTGTTTTTGGGTGGCTAGGTGGTGTAGTGGATAAAGCACTGGCCTTGGAGTCAGGAGTACCTGGGTTCAAATCCAGTCTCAGACACTTAATAATTACCTAGCTGTGTGGCCTTGGACAAGCCACTTAACCCCATTTGCCTTGCAAAAACCTAAAAAAATAAAAAAAAAAGAAATCTTTATTTTTAAGTAAAACCCACATAATATTCTGAATTCTATTGCCAATTAATTTTTTTTCTTCTTAAATGGATTTGAAGGAGAAAAATCTATTAAAATTATACTCAGACTTCAAAATATACAATATATGCATAAAAAGACCATTTTAATTTTCACAATTTAAACTTGACATATTTCTATAATAGAAAAATCAAAGAGAATTTGATTTATTATGAAAAACACATGTATTGTCCTACTTTCTTAACCTCTCCCCACCTCATCTCACCACTCTTTCTCCTTTGACAAAATGTGCAAAAAAAACCAAAGTTAAAAAAAAGAAAAGCCAACTATCAAAATAATATTAAGATAATTGTATCATTTTAATGAAGTCCTTTACTTGTTAAACCTCTGCCATTAGACTTCCATTGAAAAGAAAATTATAATCTATCTCTCAGAGCCCATCTCAACTTCTCTAAAGTTATATATTTATATTCGTGGTTTATGGCATTATTTACCTCTCCTCATTCCCAGATAACAATTTTGGCACAGCAAGGACTAATTGCAAGGTATTTTAAAAAGACAAAGTTTAAATTACTACATTCAAAATAAAATGCACAAATGTATATATTTTTTTCTATAAATAGTCTGAAATTTCAAGTGTTAAAATCTTTCCTTGGACCTGGAGAAATTTAATGATTGTCATAGGCAGAATTTGAATCTAGGTGTTTCTGATCCAAGTTACACACCATAAACCACTACTCATGCATAGTTCTGGAATAAAAAAAATGGCATTTAAAAATCCCGCAGTTCAAAAAGGGACAAAGATGAATTTTTATGAAAACTGTGAGAGTGACAGAGACATAGACATTTAGAAAATATCTTTAATTTTTTGAGGCTGTATTGGTTTTTCTCCTTAATTTTCTTACTTTGAAGAAAATACTATGAAAGCTATTCATGTCACTTTTAAACTTTATTAGATTTTCCCAAGATATGAAATTTTACCAATTTTCATTTGTTTCATTTGTTAATACATCAGTCCCTAATTATGAAATAGATCTAGAGAAATTAAATATAACTGAATTATAATTAAAAATAATCTTTTTTTCTTCTTTCCATGTGTTAATGGGTTTCAGCTATGATCTTTGTTATTTATGTTGGAAATGATTCCTTGCTGCTTTTTTTGCTTGTTTGAGACTTGGAAATAAAACAGTAGAGAAGACATAGGTGAATTTACAATAATTAATCACTATTCCTATTCTAAGCCTAATAAAATTTAAGCTTTATTATGCTATATAGACATTTTTAATATTCTGTGTATGTTTGATGTGGATACATTTTGTGGGGGAAGGGTTCAGAAAGTCCAATAAGATCTCATTGATTTAGACTGCTCTGGTTGAAAATTTCTAATACTCTATATAGCTTTGTGATTTATATTTAAAAATCAATATTAAGCATTGGTATGGACCAGGATAAAGGAAAGGGACAGTAGGGGTCATAGTCACTTTAGTAGCTGACCCTAAACTGGAGGGAGGATATTTTTTTTAGAGGTGAGAGGAAACAGGTTTCTTCATGGTCTGTACAACTGTACAACTGAATGATCCCTTTTCAGACCAATTAATACCTCATGAGAATCATGCTTTTCCTGATGCAGATGCCAATCCATTCATAACTGGACTAAGACTTCCAAGATGAGAAATGATAAGGAATGTGAAAGGTTTGGTCTCTTCATTCATGACACCAGTGGCTCTACTGGGTTCTGAAGCATTGTATAAGGAGAGATTGCTTCTTGGTGTCACATTTCATTGAAGATCACTAATTCTATCACTCCTTGCCACCCAGACTCATTACTTCTGGATAATATTCATAGTTGATAGAAGGGAACAAAATCAGGACAAAATTATTTGCAAGTCTGACTGCTGTAAGGTTTCAGAAATGTGCTATTATTCACATAATGGAACTATATAATTGAGTATGAATACTGTTCAAGAAGTTCTGCAGACTATCTACTTATACAACTGGTAAAATCCTGCTGCTTTTTTCCCTTAGTCAAAATCTGTTTAGAAAATTGTGCAGACCAATAAAATAGATAAATCTTTG